>NW_027310363.1:0-91966 GCF_047496795.1 Chiloscyllium punctatum
CCCTCACTCACTACCCCCTCACTCACTACCCCCCACTTACTCCCTCAATCCCTACCTCCTCACTCCCTACCCCCACTCCCTACCCCCACTCCCTACCTCCCTTCCCTACCCCCCACTCCCTAACCCCTCACTCACTCCCTACCCCCTCACTCACTCCCCCCACTCCCTATCCCCTCACTACCCCCTCACTCACTCCCTCACTCCCTACATCCCTCACTCACTACCCCCTCACTCACTACCCCCCTCACTCACTCCCTTTACTCCCTCACTCAATCACTCCCCCTCACTCACTCCCAACCCCCACTCACTCACTCCCTACCCCCTCACTCACTCACTCCCTACCCCCTCACTCCCTCACTCCCTACCCCCTCACTCACTCCCTCACTACCTACCCCCTCACTCACTCACTCCCTACCCCCTCACTCCCTACTCCCTCACTCAATCACTCCCCCCTCACTCACTCACTCCCTACCCCCTCACTCCCTACCCCCTCACTCAATCACTCCCCCCTCACTCACTCACTCCCTACCCCCTCACTCCCTACCCCCTCACTCACTCACTCCCCACTCACTCACTTCCTATACCCTCACTCACTCCCTACCCCCTCACTCACTCCCTCACTACCTACCCCCTCACTCACTCACTCCCTACCCCCTCACTCACTCCCTCACTACCTACCCCCTCACTCACTCACTCCCTACCCCCTCACTCCCTACTCCCTCACTCAATCACTCCCTCAATCACCCCTCACTCACTACCCCCTCACTCACACACTCTCTACCCCTCACTCACACACGACTCCCTCACTCACTGACTCACTCCTCACTCACCCCTTCATTCATTCCCTCCCTACCCCCTCACTCACTCTCCCCCTCACTCACTCACTACCCCCTCACTCACTAGCCCTTCACTCACTCACGACCCACTCATCACTCACCCCCTCACTCTCCCCCATCACTCTCTCCCATCACTCTCTCCCTCTCTCACTCCGCCCTCACTCCCCCATCACTCCCACCCTCACTAACCCCTCACGCCACCCCCCCCCCGCCACTCCCACCCGCATTCCATCCCTCCCTCAACCCACCTCCTCACTCCCGCCTCATTTTCCCCCTCCCTCAGCTCTCCTGGGCGTAGAGAGGAGATTGGGGGGGTGCGGGGGGGGTGACAGGGGAAATGGACGGGAGTTACCAAGGAACCCACCCCGACCCAACGCCGCGACCTCTGCCCCCACCGGCCCCGAAACGAACAACCGCCCCCAGCCCACACCCGCACAGCCGCCATCTTGGATGGTGACCCACAGACAGAGACTGGCGCGCGGGGGGGGGGGGGGGGAGTGGGGGGTCACCCTGCAGCGAGGCAGGAGACTGAGGGAGGGTCCCGGGAAAACCCACCTCCTCCCACGCGGGGAACCGGTCCTCGGTCAGGATCGAGGTCTGAGCCTTTTTCTCGAAATAGCCGTGACAATCCACTTCGACGCAGCAATAAATATCTGTAACAGGACAACACGGGGGGGGGGGGGGGGGGTTAGATACACGGTCCTTACACCCCCCCCCCTCTCTCTGGGACCGGGGTGTGTTAGATACACTGTCCTTTCCCCCCTCTCTCTCTCTCTCTGGGACCGGGGTGTGTTAGATACACTGTCCTTTCCCCCCCTCTCTCTCTCTCTGGGACCGGGGTGTGTTAGATACACTGTCCTTTCCCCCCTCTCTCTATCTGGGACTGGGGTGTGTTAGATACACTGTCCTTTCCCCCCCTCTCTCTCTCTGGGACCGGGGTGTGTTAGATACACTGTCCTTTCCCCCCTCTCTCTCTCTGGGACCGGGGTGTGTTAGATACACTGTCCTTTCCCCCTCTCTCTTGGACCGGGGTGTGTTAGATACACTGTCCTTTCCCCCGTCTCTCTGGGACCGGGGTGTGTTAGATACACTGTCCTTTCCCCCCTCTCTCTCTCTCTCTCTGGGACCGGGGTGTGTTAGATACACTGTCCTTACCCCCCCCTCTCTCTGGGACCGGGGTGTGTTAGATACACTGTCCTTTCCCCCTCTCTCTCTCTGGGACCGGGGTGTGTTAGATACACTGTCCTTTCCCCCCCCTCTCTCTCTGGGACCGGGGTGTGTTAGATACACTGTCCTTTCCCCCCCCTCTCTCTCTCTCTCTGGGACCGGGGTGTGTTAGATACACTGTCCTTTCCCCCCTCTCTCTCTCTCTGGGACCGGGGTGTGTTAGATACACTGTCCTTTCCCCCCCTCTCTCTCTCTGGGACCGGGGTGTGTTAGATACACTGTCCTTTCCCCCCTCTCTCTCTCTGGGACCGGGGTGTGTTAGATACACTGTCCTTTCCCCCCTCTCTCTCTCTGGGACCGGGGTGTGTTAGATACACTGTCCTTTCCCCTCTCTCTCTCTCTGGGACCGGGGCGTGTTAGATACACTGTCCTTTCCCCTCTCTCTCTCTCTGGGACCGGGGTGTGTTAGATACACTGTCCGTTCCCCCCTCTCTCTCTCTGGGACCGGGGTGTGTTAGATACACTGTCCTTTCCCCTCTCTCTCTCTGGGACCGGGGCGTGTTAGATACACTGTCCTTTCCCCTCTCTCTCTCTCTGGGACCGGGGTGTGTTAGATACACTGTCCGTTCCCCCCTCTCTCGAGGACCGGGGTGTGTTAGATACACTGTCCTTTCCCCCATCTGTATAGGACCGGGGTGTGTTAGATACACTGTCCTTTCCCCCCTCTCTCTCTGGGACCGGGGTGTGTTAGATACACTGTCCTTTCCCCCCTCTCTCTCTCTGGGACCGGGATGTGTTAGATACACTGTCCTTTCCCCCCTCTCTCTCTCTGGGACCGGGATGTGTTAGATACACTGTCCTTTCCCCCCTCTCTCTCTCTCTGGGACCGGGGTGTGTTAGATACACTGTCCTTTCCCCCCTCTCTCTCTCTGGGACCGGGATGTGTCAGATACACTGTCCTTTCCCCCCCCTCTCTCTCTGGGACCAGGGTGTGTTAGATAAACTGTCCTTTCCCCCCTCTCTCTCTGGGACCGGGGTGTGTTAGATACACTGTCCTTTCCCCCCCTCTCTCTGGGACCGGGGTGTGTTAGATACACTGTCCTTTCCCCCCTCTCTCTCTGGGACCGGGGTGTGTTAGATACACTGTCCTTTCCCCCCTCTCTCTCTGGGACCGGGGTGTGTTAGATACACTGTCCTTTCCCCCCCTCTCTCTGGGACCGGGGTGTGTTAGATACACTGTCCTTTCCCCCCTCTCTCTCTGGGACCGGGGTGTGTTAGATACACTGTCCCTCCCCCCCGTCTCTCTCTATGGGACCGGGGTGTGTTAGATACACTGTCCTTTCCCCCCCTCTCTCTCTCTGGGACCGGGGTGTGTTAGATACACTGTCCTTTCCCCTCTCTCTCTCTCTGGGACCAGGGTGTGTTAGATACACTGTCCTTTCCCCCCTCTCTCTCTCTGGGACCGGGGTGTGTTAGATACACTGTCCATTTCCCCCTCTCTCTCTCTCTGGGACCGGGGTGTGTTAGATACACTGTCCTTTTCCCCCTCTCTCTCTCTCTGGGACCGGGGTGTGTTAGATACACTGTCCTTTCCCCTCTCTCTCTCTCTGGGACAAGTGTGTGTCAGATACACTGTCCTTTCCCCCCTCTCTCTCTCTGGGACCGGGGTGTGTTAGATACACTGTCCTTTCCCCCCTCTCTCTCTCTGGGACCGGGGTGTGTTAGATACACTGTCCTTTCCCCCCTCTCTCTGGGACCGGGGTGTGTTAGATACACTGTCCTTTCCCCCCTCTCTCAGGGACCGGGGTGTGTTAGATACACTGTCCTTTCCCCACTCTCTCTCTGGGACAGGGGTGTATTAGATACACTGTCCTTTCCCCCCCTCTCTCTCTGGGACCGGGGTGTGTTAGATACACTGTCCTTTCCCCCCGTCTCTCTCTGGGACCGGGGTGTGTTAGATACACTGTCCTTTCCCCCCCTCTCTCTCTGGGACCGGGGTGTGTTAGATACACTGTCCTTTCCCCCTCTCTCTCTCTGGGACCAGGGTGTGTTAGATACACTGTCCTTTTCCCCCTCTCTCTCTCTCTAGGACCGGGGTGTGTTAGATACACTGTCCTTTCCCCCCCTCTCTCTCTGGGACCGGGGTGTGTTAGATACACTGTCCTTTCCCCCCTCTCTCTCTGGGACCGGGGTGTGTTAGATACACTGTCCTTTCCCCCCTCTCTCGCTCTCTGGGACCGGGGTGTGTTAGATACACTGTCCTTTCCCCCCTCTCTCTCTCTGGGACCGGGAAGTGTCAGATACACTGTCCTTTCCCCCCTCTCTCTCTCTCTAGGACCGGGAGGTGTTAGATACACTGTCCTTTTCCCCCTCTCTCTCTCTCTGTGACCGGGGTGTGTTAGATACACTGTCCTTTCCCCTCTCTCTCTCTCTGGGACCAGGGTGTGTCAGATACACTGTCCTTTCCCCCCTCTCTCTCTCTGGGACCGGGGTGTGTTAGATACACTGTCCTTTCCCCCCCTCTCTCTCTGGGACCGGGGTGTGTTAGATACACTGTCCTTTCCCCCCTCTCTCTCTGGGACCGGGGTGTGTTAGATACACTGTCCTTTCCCCCCTCTCTCTCTGGGACCGGGGTGTGTTAGATACACTGTCCTTTCCCCCCTCTCTCGCTCTCTGGGACCAGGGTGTGTTAGATACATTGTCCTTTCCCCCCTCTCTCTCTCTCTAGGACCGGGAGGTGTTAGATACACTGTCCTTTTCCCCCTCTCTCTCTCTCTGTGACCGGGGTGTGTTAGATACACTGTCCTTTCCCCTCTCTCTCTCTCTGGGACCAGGGTGTGTCAGATACACTGTCCTTTCCCCCCTCTCTCTCTCTGGGACCGGGGTGTGTTAGATACACTGTCCTTTCCCCCCTCACTCTGGGACCGGGGTGTGTTAGATACACTGTCCTTTCCCCCCTATCTCTCTGGGACCGGGGTGTGTTAGATACACTGTCCTTTCCTCCCCCTCTCTCTGAGGGACCGGGCTCTGTTAGATACACTGTCCTTTCCCCACTCTCTCTCCGGGACCGGGGTGTATTAGATACACTGTCCTTTCCCCACTCTCTCTCTCTGGGACCGGGGTGTGTTAGATACACTGTCCTTTCCCCCCCTCTCTCTCTGGGACCGGGGTGTGTTAGATACACTGTCCTTTCCCCCCCTCACTCTCTGGGACCGGGGTGTGTTAGATACACTGTCCTTTCCCCCCTCTCTCTCTGGGACCGGGGTGTGTTAGATACACTGTCCTTTCCTCCCTCTCTCTCTCTGGGACCGGGGTGTATTAGATACACTGTCCTTTCCCCCCTCTCTCTCTCTGGGACCGGGGTGTGTTAGATACACTGTCCTTTCCCCTCTCTCTCTCTGGGACCGGGATGTGTTAGATACACTGTCCTTTCCCCCCCTCTCTCTCTCTGGGACCGGGGTGTGTTAGATACACTGTCCTTTCCCCCTCTCTCTCTCTGGGACCGGGGTGTGTTAGATACACTTTCCTTTCCCCCCTCTCTCTCTCTCTAGGACCGGGGTGTGTTAGATACACTGTCCTTTCCCCCCCTCTCTCTCTGGGACCGGGGTGTGTTAGATACACTGTCCTTTCCCCCCTCTCTCTCTGGGACCGGGGTGTGTTAGATACACTGTCCTTTCCCCCCTCTCTCTCTGGGACCGGGGTGTGTTAGATACACTGTCCTTTCACCCCCCTCTCTCTCTGGGACCGGGGTGTGTTAGATACACTGTCCTTTCCCCCCTCTCTCTCTCTGGGACCAGAGTATGTTAGATTCACTGTCCTTTCACCCCTCTCTCTCTCTGGGACCAGGGTGTGTTAGATACACTGTCCTTTCCCCCCCCTCTCTCTCTCTGGGACCGGGGTGTGTTAGATACACTGTCCTTTCCCCCCCCTCTCTCTCTCTGGGACCGGGGTGTGTTAGATACACTGTCCTTTCCCCCCCCCCTCTCTCTCTGGGACCGGGGTGTGTTAGATACACTGTCCTTTCCCCCCCCTCTCTCTCTCTGGGACCGGGGTGTGTTAGATACACTGTCCTTTCCCCCCTCTCTCTCTCTGGGACCAGGGTGTGTCAGATACACTGTCGTTTCCCCCCTCTCTCTCTCTCTGGGACCAGGGTGTGTTAGATACACTGTCCTTTCCCCCCTCTCTCTCTGGGACCGGGGTCTGTTAGATACACTGTCCTTTCCCCCCTCTCTCTCTCTGGGACCGGGGTGTGTTAGATACACTGTCCTTTCCCCCCTCTCTCTGGGACCGGGGTGTGTTAGATACACTGTCCTTTCCCCCCTATCTCTCTCTGGGACCGGGGTGTGTTAGATACACTGTCCTTTCCCCCCCATCTCTCTCTGGGACCGGGGTGTGTTAGATACACTGTCCTTTCCCCCCCATCTCCCTCTGGGACCGGGGTGTGTTAGATACACTGTCCTTTCCCCTCTCTCTCTCTCTTGGACCGGGGTGTGTTAGATACATTGTCCTTTCCCCCTCTCTCTCTCTGGGACCGGGGTGTGTTAGATACACTGTCCTTTCCCCCACCGTCTCTCTCTCTGGGACCGGGGTGTGTTAGATACACTGTCCTTTCCCCCTTCTCTCTCTCTGGGACCGGGGTGTGTTAGATACACTGTCCTTTCCCCCACCGTCTCTCTCTCTGGGACCGGGGTGTGTTAGATACACTGTCCTTTCCCCCTCTCGCTCTGGGACCGGGGTGTGTTAGATACGGTGTCCTTTCCCCCCTCTCTCTCTCTGGGACCGGGGTGTGTTAGATACACTGTCCTTTCCCCCTTCTCTCTCTCTGGGACCGGGGTGTGTTAGAGACACTGTCCTTTCCCCTCTCTCTCTCTCTGGGACCGGGGTGTGTTAGATACACTGTCCTTTCCCCCACTGTCTCTCTCTCTGGGACCTGGGTGCGTTAGATAAACTGTCCGTTCCCCCCCTCTCTCTAGGACCGGGGTGTGTTAGATACACTGTCCTTTCCCCCATCTCTATAGGACCGGGGTGTGTTAGATACACTGTCCTTTCCCCCCCTCTCTCTCTGGGACCGGGGTGTGTTAGATACACTGTCCTTTCCCCCCTCTCTCTCTCTGGGACCGGGGTGTGTTAGATACACTGTCCTTTCCTCCCCCTCTCTCTCTGGGACCGGGCTGTGTTAGATACACTGTGCTTTCCCCCCTCTCTCTCTCTCTCTGGGACCGGGGTGTGTTAGATACACTGTCCTTTCCCCCCTCTCTCTCAGGGACCGGGGTGTGTTAGATACACTGTCCTTTCCCCCCTCTCTCTGGGACCGGGGTGTGTTAGATACACTGTCCTTTCCCCCCTATCTCTCTGGGACTGGGGTGTGTTAGATACACTGTCGTTTCCTCCCCCTCTCTCTTAGGGACCGGGCTGTGTTAGATACACTGTCCTTTCCCCACTCTCTCTCTGGGACCGGGGTGTATTAGATACACTGTCCTTTCCCCCCCTCTCTCTCTCTGGGACCGGGGTGTGTTAGATACACTGTCCTTTCCCCCCCTCTCTCTCTCTGGGACCGGGGTGTGTTAGATACACTGTCCTTTCCACCTCTCTCTCTCTGGGACCGGGGTGTGTTAGATACACTGTCCTTTCCCCTCTCTCTCTCTCTGGGACCGGGGTGTGTTAGATACACTGTCCTTTCCCCCCTCTCTCTCTCTGGGACCGGGGTGTGTTAGATACACTGTCCTTTCCCCCTCTCTCTCTGGGACCGGGGTGTGTTAGATACACTGTCCTTTCCCCCCTCTCTCTCTCTGGGACCGGGGTGTGTTAGATACACTGTCCTTTCCCCCTCTCTCTCTGGGACCGGGGTGTGTTAGATACACTGTCCTTTCCCCCCTCTCTCTCTGGGACCGGGGTGTGTTAGATACACTGTCCTTTCCCCCCTCTCTCTCTGGGACCGGGGTGTGTTAGATACACTGTCCTTTCACCCCCCTCTCTCTCTGGGACCGGGGTGTGTTAGATACACTGTCCTTTCCCCCCTCTCTCTCTCTGGGACCAGAGTATGTTAGATACACTGTCCTTTCACCCCTCTCTCTCTCTGGGACCAGGGTGTGTTAGATACACTGTCCTTTCCCCCCCCTCTCTCTCTCTGGGACCGGGGTGTGTTAGATACACTGTCCTTTCCCCCCCCCTCTCTCTCTGGGACCGGGGTGTGTTAGATACACTGTCCTTTCCCCCCCCTCTCTCTCTCTGGGACCGTGGTGTGTTAGATACACTGTCCTTTCCCCTCTCTCTCTCTCTGGGACCAGGGTGTGTCAGAGACACTGTCGTTTCCCCCCTCTCTCTCTCTGGGACCGGGGTGTGTTAGATACACTGTCCTTTCCCCCCTCTCTCTCTCTGGGACCGGGGTGTGTTAGATACACTGTCCTTTCCCCCCTCTCTCTGGGACCGGGGTGTGTTAGATACACTGTCCTTTCCCCCCTCTCTCTCTCTGGGACCGGGGTGTGTTAGATACACTGTCCTTTCCCCCCCATCTCTCTCTGGGACCGGGGTGTGTTAGATACACTGTCCTTTCCCCCCCATCTCTCTCTGGGACCGGGGTGTGTTAGATACACTGTCCTTTCCCCTCTCTCTCTCTCTTGGACCGGGGTGTGTTAGATACATTGTCCTTTCCCCCTCTCTCTCTCTGGGACCGGGGTGTGTAAGATACACTGTCCTTTCCCCCACCGTCTCTCTCTCTGGGACCGGGGTGTGTTAGATACACTGTCCTTTCCCCCTTCTCTCTCTCTGGGACCGGGGTGTGTTCGATACACTGTCCTTTCCCCCCCTCTCTCTCTCTGGGACCGGGGTGTGTTAGATACACTGTCCTTTCCCCCTTCTCTCTCTCTGGGACCGGGGTGTGTTAGAGACACTGTCCTTTCCCCTCTCTCTCTCTCTGGGACCGGGGTGTGTTAGATACACTGTCCTTTCCCCCACTGTCTCTCTCTCTGGGACCGGGGTGTGTTAGATACACTGTCCTTTCCCCCATCTCTATAGGACCGGGGTGTGTTAGATACACTGTCCTTTCCCCCCCTCTCTCTCTGGGACCGGGGTGTGTTAGATACACTGTCCTTTCCCCCCTCTCTCTCTCTGGGACCGGGGTGTGTTAGATACACTGTCGTTTCCTCCCCCTCTCTCTCTGGGACTGGGCTGTGTTAGATACACTGTCCTTTCCCCCCTCTCTCTCTCTCTCTGGGACCGGGGTGTGTTAGATACACTGTCCTTTCCCCCCTCTCTCTCAGGGACCGGGGTGTGTTAGATACACTGTCCTTTCCCCCCTCTCTCTCTCGGGACCGGGGCGTGTTAGGTACACTGCCCTTTCCCCCCTCTCTCTCTCTGGGACTGGGGTGTGTTAGATACACTGTCCTTTCCCCCCTCTCTCTCTCTCTGGGACCGGGGTGTGTTAGATACACTGTCCTTTCCCCCCTCTCTCTCTCGGGGACCGGGGTGTGTTAGATACACTGTCCTTTCCCCCCTCTCTCTCTCTGGGACTGGGGTGTGTTAGATACACTGTCCTTTCCCCCCCCTCTCTCTGGGACTGGGGTGTGTTAGATACACTGTCCTTTCCCCCCCCTCTCTCTGGGACCGGGGTGTGTTAGATACACTATCCTTTCCCCCCCCTCTCTCTGGGACCGGGGTGTGTTAGATGCACTATCCTTTCCCCCCTCTCCCTCTCTCTCTGGGACCGGGGTGTGTTAGATACACTGTCCTTTCCCCTCTCTCTCTCTGGGACCGGGGTGTGTTAGATACACTGTCCTTTCCCCCCACACTCTCTCTCTCTGGGACTGGGGTGTGTTGATACAGTGTCCTTTCCCCCTCTCTCTCTCTCTCTGGGAACGGGATGTGTTAGATACACTGTCCTTTCCCCCCCTCTCTCTCTGGGACCGGGGTGTGTTAGATACACTGTCCTTTCCCCCCTCTCTCTCTCTCTCTGGGACCGGGGTGTGTTAGATACAATGTCCTTTCCCCCCCTCTCTCTCTGTCTCTGGGGCCGGGGTGTGTTAGATACACTGTCCTTTCACCCCCTCTCTCTCTGGGACCGGGGTGTGTTAGATACACTGTCCTTTCCCCCCTCTCTCTCTCTGGGACCGGGGTGTGTTATATACACTGTCCTTTCCCCCCGTCTCTCTCTGGGACCGGGGTGTGTTAGATACACTGTCCTTTCCCCCCTCTCTCTCTCTGGGACCGGGGTGTGTTAGATACACTGTCCTTTCCCCCCCTCTCTCTGGGACCGGGGTGTGTTAGATACACTGTCCTTTCCCCCCTCTCTCTATCTGGGACTGGGGTGTGTTAGATACACTGTCCTTTCCCCCCTCTCTCTCTGGGACCGGGGTGTGTTAGATACACTGTCCTTTCCCCCCTCTCTCTCTCTCTGGGACCGGGGTGTGTTAGATACAGTGTCCTTTCCCCCCTCTCTCTCTCTCTGGGACCGGGGTGTGTTAGATACACTGTCCTTTCCCCCACCGTCTCTCTCTCTGGGACCGGGGTGTGTTAGATACACTGTCCTTTCCCCCCCTCTCTCTCTCTGGGACCGGTGTGTGTTAGATACACTGTCCTTTCCCCTCTCTCTCTCTCTGGGACCGGGGTGTGTTAGATACACTGTCCTTTCCCCCCTCTCTCTCTGGGACCGGGGTGCGTTAGATACACTGTCCTCTCCCCCCCTCTCTCTCTGGGACCGGGGTGTGTTAGATACACTGTCCTTTCCCCCCTCTCTCTCTCTCTGGGACCGGGGTGTGTTAGATACACTGTCCTTTCCCCTCTCTCTCTCTCGGGGACCGGGGTGTGTTAGATACACTGTCCGTTACCCCCTCTCTCTCTGGGACCGGGGTGCGTTAGATACACTGTCCTTTCCCCCCTCTCTCTCTCTGGGACCGGGGTGTGTTAGATAAACTGTCCTTTCCCCCCTCTCTCTCTCTCTGGGACCGGGGTGTGTTAGATACACTGTCCTTTCCCCCCTCTCTCTCGGACCGGGGTGTGTTAGATACACTGTCCTTTCCCCCCTCTCTCTAGGACCGGGGTGTGTTAGATACACTGTCCTTTCCCCTCTCTCTCTCTGGGACCGGGGTGTGTTAGATACACTGTCCTTTCCCCCATCTCTATAGGACCGGGGTGTGTTAGATACACTGTCCTTTCCCCCCTCTCTCTCTGGGACCGGGGTGCGTTAGATACACTGTCCTTTCCCCTCTCTCTCTCTGGGACCGGGGAATGTTAGATACACTGTCCTTTCCCCCCTCTCTCTGGGACCGGGGTGTGTTAGATACACTGTCCTTTCCCCCCTCTCTCTCTGGGACCGGGGTGTGTTAGATACACTGTCCTTTCCCCCCTCTCTCTCTCTGGGACCGGGGTGTGTTAGATACACTGTCCTTTCCCCCCTCTCTCTCTCTGGGACCGGGGTGTGTTAGATAAACTGTCCTTTCCCCCCTCTCTCTCTCTGGGACCGGGGTGTGTTAGATACACTGTCCTTTCCCCCCTCTCTCTCTCTGGGACCGGGGTGTGTTAGATAAACTGTCCTTTCCCCCCTCTCTCTCTGGGACCGGGGTGTGTTAGATACACTGTCCTTTCCCCCCTCTCTATAGGACCGGGGTGTGTTAGATATACTGTCCTTTCCCCCCTCTCTCTCTCTGGGACCGTGGTGTGTTTGATACACTGTCCTTTCCCCCCTCTCTCTCTGGGACATGGGTGTGTTAGATACACTGTCCTTTCCCCCCTCTCTCTCTGGGACCGGGGTGTGTTAGATACACTGTCCTTTCCGCCCCCCTCTCTCCCTGGGACCGGGGTGTGTTAGATACACTGTCCTTTCCCCCCTCTCTCTCTCAGGGACCGGGGTGTGTTCGATACACTGTCCTTTCCCCCCTCTCTCTCTCTGGGACCGGGGTGTGTTAGATACACTGTCCTTTCCCCCCTCTCTCTCTCTGGGACCAGGGTGTGTCAGATACACTGTCCATTCCCCCCTCTCTCTCTCTGGGACCGGCGTGTGTTAGATACTCTGTCCTTTCCCCCCTCTCTCTCTCTCTGGGACCGGGGTGTGTTAGATAAACTGTCCTTTCCCCCACCGTCTCTCTCTCTGGGACCGGGGTGTGTTAGATACACTGTCCTTTCCCCCCCTCTCTCTCTCTGGGACCGGGGTGTGTTAGATACACTGTCCTTTCCCCTCTCTTTCTCTCTGGGACCGGGGTGTGTTCGATACACTGTCCTTTCCCCCCTCTCTCTCTGGGACCGGGGTGCGTTAGATACACTGTCCTTTCCCCCCTCTCTCTAGGACCGGGGTGTGTTAGATACACTGTCCTTTCCCCGCTCTCTCTCTGGGACCGGGGTGTGTTAGATACACTGTCCTTTCCCCCCTCTCTCTCGGACCGGGGTGTGTTAGATACACTGTCCTTTCCCCCCTCTCTCTCAGGGACCGGGGTGTGTTAGATACACTGTCCTTTCCCCCCTCTCTCTCTCTCTGGGACCGGGGTGTGTTAGATACACTGTCCTTTCCCCCCTCTCTCTAGGACCGGGGTGTGTTCGATACACTGTCCTTTCCCCCCTCTCTCTCTCTCTCTCTCTCTGGGACCGGGGTGTGTTAGATACACTGTCCTTTCCCCCCTCTCTGTCTGGGACCGGGGTGTGTTAGATACACTGTCCTTTCCCCCCTCTCTCTCTCTCTGGGACCGGGGTGTGTTAGATACACTGTCCTTTCCCCCACTGTCTCTCTCTCTGGGACCGGGGTGTGTTAGATACACTGTCCTTTCCCCCCCTCTCTCTCTCTGGGACCGGTGTGTGTTAGATACACTGTCCTTTCCCCTCTCTCTCTCTCTGGGACCGGGGTGTGTTAGATACACTGTCCTTTCCCCCCTCTCTCTCTGGGACCGGGGTGCGTTAGATACACTGTCCTTTCCCCCCCTCTCTCTCTGGGACCGGGGTGTGTTAGATACACTGTCCTTTCCCCCCTCTCTCTCTCTCTAGGACCGGGGTGTGTTAAATACACTGTCCTTTCACCCCTCTCTCTAGGTCCGGGGTGTGTTAGACACACTGTCCTTTCCCCCCTCTCTCTCTCTGGGACCGGGGTGTGTTAGATAAACTGTCCTTTCCCCCCTCTCTCTCTCTCTGGGACCGGGGTGTGTTTGATACACTGTCCTTTCCCCCCTCTCTCTCGGACCGGGGTGTGTTAGATACACTGTCCTTTCCCCCCCCTCTCTCTCTCTAGGACCGGGGTGTGTTAGATACACTGTCCTTTCCCCCCCATCTCTCTCTGGGACCGGGGTGTGTTAGATACACTGTCCTTTCCCCTCTCTCTCTCTCTTGGACCGGGGTGTGTTAGATACATTGTCCTTTCCCCCTCTCTCTCTCTGGGACCGGGGTGTGTAAGATACACTGTCCTTTCCCCCACCGTCTCTCTCTCTGGGACCGGGGTGTGTTAGATACACTGTCCTTTCCCCCTTCTCTCTCTCTGGGACCGGGGTGTGTTAGATACACTGTCCTTTCCCCCTTCTCTCTCTCTGGGACCGGGGTGTGTTAGATACACTCTCCTTTCCCCCCTCTCTCTCTCTGGGACCGGGGTGTGTTAGATACACTGTCCTTTCCCCCCTCTCTCTCTCTGGGACCGGGGTGTGTTAGATACACTGTCCTTTCCCCCCCATCTCTCTCTGGGACCGGGGTGTGTTAGATACACTGTCCTTTCCCCCCCATCTCCCTCTGGGACCGGGGTGTGTTAGATACACTGTCCTTTCCCCTCTCTCTCTCTCTTGGACCGGGGTGTGTTAGATACATTGTCCTTTCCCCCTCTCTCTCTCTGGGACCGGGGTGTGTTAGATACACTGTCCTTTCCCCCACCGTCTCTCTCTCTGGGACCGGGGTGTGTTAGATACACTGTCCTTTCCCCCTTCTCTCTCTCTGGGACCGGGGTGTGTTAGATACACTGTCCTTTCCCCCACCGTCTCTCTCTCTGGGACCGGGGTGTGTTAGATACACTGTCCTTTCCCCCTCTCGCTCTGGGACCGGGGTGTGTTAGATACGGTGTCCTTTCCCCCCTCTCTCTCTCTGGGACCGGGGTGTGTTAGATACACTGTCCTTTCCCCCTTCTCTCTCTCTGGGACCGGGGTGTGTTAGAGACACTGTCCTTTCCCCTCTCTCTCTCTCTGGGACCGGGGTGTGTTAGATACACTGTCCTTTCCCCCACTGTCTCTCTCTCTGGGACCTGGGTGCGTTAGATAAACTGTCCGTTCCCCCCCTCTCTCTAGGACCGGGGTGTGTTAGATACACTGTCCTTTCCCCCATCTCTATAGGACCGGGGTGTGTTAGATACACTGTCCTTTCCCCCCCTCTCTCTCTGGGACCGGGGTGTGTTAGATACACTGTCCTTTCCCCCCTCTCTCTCTCTGGGACCGGGGTGTGTTAGATACACTGTCCTTTCCTCCCCCTCTCTCTCTGGGACCGGGCTGTGTTAGATACACTGTGCTTTCCCCCCTCTCTCTCTCTCTCTGGGACCGGGGTGTGTTAGATACACTGTCCTTTCCCCCCTCTCTCTCAGGGACCGGGGTGTGTTAGATACACTGTCCTTTCCCCCCTCTCTCTGGGACCGGGGTGTGTTAGATACACTGTCCTTTCCCCCCTATCTCTCTGGGACTGGGGTGTGTTAGATACACTGTCGTTTCCTCCCCCTCTCTCTTAGGGACCGGGCTGTGTTAGATACACTGTCCTTTCCCCACTCTCTCTCTGGGACCGGGGTGTATTAGATACACTGTCCTTTCCCCCCCTCTCTCTCTCTGGGACCGGGGTGTGTTAGATACACTGTCCTTTCCCCCCCTCTCTCTCTCTGGGACCGGGGTGTGTTAGATACACTGTCCTTTCCACCTCTCTCTCTCTGGGACCGGGGTGTGTTAGATACACTGTCCTTTCCCCTCTCTCTCTCTCTGGGACCGGGGTGTGTTAGATACACTGTCCTTTCCCCCCTCTCTCTCTCTGGGACCGGGGTGTGTTAGATACACTGTCCTTTCCCCCTCTCTCTCTGGGACCGGGGTGTGTTAGATACACTGTCCTTTCCCCCCTCTCTCTCTCTGGGACCGGGGTGTGTTAGATACACTGTCCTTTCCCCCTCTCTCTCTGGGACCGGGGTGTGTTAGATACACTGTCCTTTCCCCCCTCTCTCTCTGGGACCGGGGTGTGTTAGATACACTGTCCTTTCCCCCCTCTCTCTCTGGGACCGGGGTGTGTTAGATACACTGTCCTTTCACCCCCCTCTCTCTCTGGGACCGGGGTGTGTTAGATACACTGTCCTTTCCCCCCTCTCTCTCTCTGGGACCAGAGTATGTTAGATACACTGTCCTTTCACCCCTCTCTCTCTCTGGGACCAGGGTGTGTTAGATACACTGTCCTTTCCCCCCCCTCTCTCTCTCTGGGACCGGGGTGTGTTAGATACACTGTCCTTTCCCCCCCCCTCTCTCTCTGGGACCGGGGTGTGTTAGATACACTGTCCTTTCCCCCCCCTCTCTCTCTCTGGGACCGTGGTGTGTTAGAAACACTGTCCTTTCCCCTCTCTCTCTCTCTGGGACCAGGGTGTGTCAGAGACACTGTCGTTTCCCCCCTCTCTCTCTCTGGGACCGGGGTGTGTTAGATACACTGTCCTTTCCCCCCTCTCTCTCTCTGGGACCGGGGTGTGTTAGATACACTGTCCTTTCCCCCCTCTCTCTGGGACCGGGGTGTGTTAGATACACTGTCCTTTCCCCCCTCTCTCTCTCTGGGACCGGGGTGTGTTAGATACACTGTCCTTTCCCCCCCATCTCTCTCTGGGACCGGGGTGTGTTAGATACACTGTCCTTTCCCCCCCATCTCTCTCTGGGACCGGGGTGTGTTAGATACACTGTCCTTTCCCCTCTCTCTCTCTCTTGGACCGGGGTGTGTTAGATACATTGTCCTTTCCCCCTCTCTCTCTCTGGGACCGGGGTGTGTAAGATACACTGTCCTTTCCCCCACCGTCTCTCTCTCTGGGACCGGGGTGTGTTAGATACACTGTCCTTTCCCCCTTCTCTCTCTCTGGGACCGGGGTGTGTTAGATACACTGTCCTTTCCCCCCCTCTCTCTCTCTGGGACCGGGGTGTGTTAGATACACTGTCCTTTCCCCCTTCTCTCTCTCTGGGACCGGGGTGTGTTAGAGACACTGTCCTTTCCCCTCTCTCTCTCTCTGGGACCGGGGTGTGTTAGATACACTGTCCTTTCCCCCACTGTCTCTCTCTCTGGGACCGGGGTGTGTTAGATACACTGTCCTTTCCCCCATCTCTATAGGACCGGGGTGTGTTAGATACACTGTCCTTTCCCCCCCTCTCTCTCTGGGACCGGGGTGTGTTAGATACACTGTCCTTTCCCCCCTCTCTCTCTCTGGGACCGGGGTGTGTTAGATACACTGTCGTTTCCTCCCCCTCTCTCTCTGGGACTGGGCTGTGTTAGATACACTGTCCTTTCCCCCCTCTCTCTCTCTCTCTGGGACCGGGGTGTGTTAGATACACTGTCCTTTCCCCCCTCTCTCTCAGGGACCGGGGTGTGTTAGATACACTGTCCTTTCCCCCCTCTCTCTCTCGGGACCGGGGCGTGTTAGGTACACTGCCCTTTCCCCCCTCTCTCTCTCTGGGACTGGGGTGTGTTAGATACACTGTCCTTTCCCCCCTCTCTCTCTCTCTGGGACCGGGGTGTGTTAGATACACTGTCCTTTCCCCCCTCTCTCTCTCGGGGACCGGGGTGTGTTAGATACACTGTCCTTTCCCCCCTCTCTCTCTCTGGGACTGGGGTGTGTTAGATACACTGTCCTTTCCCCCCCCTCTCTCTGGGACTGGGGTGTGTTAGATACATTGTCCTTTCCCCCCCCTCTCTCTGGGACCGGGGTGTGTTAGATACACTATCCTTTCCCCCCCCTCTCTCTGGGACCGGGGTGTGTTAGATGCACTATCCTTTCCCCCCTCTCCCTCTCTCTCTGGGACCGGGGTGTGTTAGATACACTGTCCTTTCCCCTCTCTCTCTCTGGGACCGGGGTGTGTTAGATACACTGTCCTTTCCCCCCACACTCTCTCTCTCTGGGACTGGGGTGTGTTGATACAGTGTCCTTTCCCCCTCTCTCTCTCTCTCTGGGAACGGGATGTGTTAGATACACTGTCCTTTCCCCCCCTCTCTCTCTGGGACCGGGGTGTGTTAGATACACTGTCCTTTCCCCCCTCTCTCTCTCTCTCTGGGACCGGGGTGTGTTAGATACAATGTCCTTTCCCCCCCTCTCTCTCTGTCTCTGGGGCCGGGGTGTGTTAGATACACTGTCCTTTCACCCCCTCTCTCTCTGGGACCGGGGTGTGTTAGATACACTGTCCTTTCCCCCCTCTCTCTCTCTGGGACCGGGGTGTGTTATATACACTGTCCTTTCCCCCCGTCTCTCTCTGGGACCGGGGTGTGTTAGATACACTGTCCTTTCCCCCCTCTCTCTCTCTGGGACCGGGGTGTGTTAGATACACTGTCCTTTCCCCCCCTCTCTCTGGGACCGGGGTGTGTTAGATACACTGTCCTTTCCCCCCTCTCTCTATCTGGGACTGGGGTGTGTTAGATACACTGTCCTTTCCCCCCTCTCTCTCTGGGACCGGGGTGTGTTAGATACACTGTCCTTTCCCCCCTCTCTCTCTCTCTGGGACCGGGGTGTGTTAGATACAGTGTCCTTTCCCCCCTCTCTCTCTCTCTGGGACCGGGGTGTGTTAGATACACTGTCCTTTCCCCCACCGTCTCTCTCTCTGGGACCGGGGTGTGTTAGATACACTGTCCTTTCCCCCCCTCTCTCTCTCTGGGACCGGTGTGTGTTAGATACACTGTCCTTTCCCCTCTCTCTCTCTCTGGGACCGGGGTGTGTTAGATACACTGTCCTTTCCCCCCTCTCTCTCTGGGACCGGGGTGCGTTAGATACACTGTCCTCTCCCCCCCTCTCTCTCTGGGACCGGGGTGTGTTAGATACACTGTCCTTTCCCCCCTCTCTCTCTCTCTAGGACCGGGGTGTGTTAGATACACTGTCTTTCCCCCCTCTCTCTAGGACCGGGGTGTGTTAGATACACTGTCCTTTCCCCCCTCTCTCTATCTGGGACTGGGGTGTGTTAGATACACTGTCCTTTCCCCCCTCTCTCTCTGGGACCGGTGTGTGTTAGATACACTGTCCTTTCCCCTCTCTCTCTCTCGGGGACCGGGGTGTGTTAGATACACTGTCCGTTCCCCCCTCTCTCTCTGGGACCGGGGTGCGTTAGATACACTGTCCTTTCCCCCCTCTCTCTCTCTGGGACCGGGGTGTGTTAGATAAACTGTCCTTTCCCCCCTCTCTCTCTCTCTGGGACCGGGGTGTGTTAGATACACTGTCCTTTCCCCCCTCTCTCTCGGACCGGGGTGTGTTAGATACACTGTCCTTTCCCCCCTCTCTCTAGGACCGGGGTGTGTTAGATACACTGTCCTTTCCCCTCTCTCTCTCTGGGACCGGGGTGTGTTAGATACACTGTCCTTTCCCCCATCTCTATAGGACCGGGGTGTGTTAGATACACTGTCCTTTCCCCCCTCTCTCTCTGGGACCGGGGTGCGTTAGATACACTGTCCTTTCCCCTCTCTCTCTCTGGGACCGGGGAATGTTAGATACACTGTCCTTTCCCCCCTCTCTCTGGGACCGGGGTGTGTTAGATACACTGTCCTTTCCCCCCTCTCTCTCTGGGACCGGGGTGTGTTAGATACACTGTCCTTTCCCCCCTCTCTCTCTCTGGGACCGGGGTGTGTTAGATACACTGTCCTTTCCCCCCTCTCTCTCTCTGGGACCGGGGTGTGTTAGATAAACTGTCCTTTCCCCCCTCTCTCTCTCTGGGAACGGGGTGTGTTAGATACACTGTCCTTTCCCCCCTCTCTCTCTCTGGGACCGGGGTGTGTTAGATAAACTGTCCTTTCCCCCCTCTCTCTCTGGGACCGGGGTGTGTTAGATACACTGTCCTTTCCCCCCTCTCTATAGGACCGGGGTGTGTTAGATATACTGTCCTTTCCCCCCTCTCTCTCTCTGGGACCGTGGTGTGTTTGATACACTGTCCTTTCCCCCCTCTCTCTCTGGGACATGGGTGTGTTAGATACACTGTCCTTTCCCCCCTCTCTCTCTGGGACCGGGGTGTGTTAGATACACTGTCCTTTCCGCCCCTCTCTCTCTGGGACCGGGGTGTGTTAGATACACTGTCCTTTCCCCCCTCTCTCTCTCAGGGACCGGGGTGTGTTCGATACACTGTCCTTTCCCCCCTCTCTCTCTCTGGGACCGGGGTGTGTTAGATACACTGTCCTTTCCCCCCTCTCTCTCTCTGGGACCAGGGTGTGTCAGATACACTGTCCATTCCCCCCTCTCTCTCTCTGGGACCGGCGTGTGTTAGATACTCTGTCCTTTCCCCCCTCTCTCTCTCTCTGGGACCGGGGTGTGTTAGATAAACTGTCCTTTCCCCCACCGTCTCTCTCTCTGGGACCGGGGTGTGTTAGATACACTGTCCTTTCCCCCCCTCTCTCTCTCTGGGACCGGGGTGTGTTAGATACACTGTCCTTTCCCCTCTCTTTCTCTCTGGGACCGGGGTGTGTTCGATACACTGTCCTTTCCCCCCTCTCTCTCTGGGACCGGGGTGCGTTAGATACACTGTCCTTTCCCCCCTCTCTCTAGGACCGGGGTGTGTTAGATACACTGTCCTTTCCCCGCTCTCTCTCTGGGACCGGGGTGTGTTAGATACACTGTCCTTTCCCCCCTCTCTCTCGGACCGGGGTGTGTTAGATACACTGTCCTTTCCCCCCTCTCTCTCAGGGACCGGGGTGTGTTAGATACACTGTCCTTTCCCCCCTCTCTCTCTCTCTGGGACCGGGGTGTGTTAGATACACTGTCCTTTCCCCCCTCTCTCTAGGACCGGGGTGTGTTCGATACACTGTCCTTTCCCCCCTCTCTCTCTCTCTCTCTCTCTGGGACCGGGGTGTGTTAGATACACTGTCCTTTCCCCCCTCTCTGTCTGGGACCGGGGTGTGTTAGATACACTGTCCTTTCCCCCCTCTCTCTCTCTCTGGGACCGGGGTGTGTTAGATACACTGTCCTTTCCCCCACTGTCTCTCTCTCTGGGACCGGGGTGTGTTAGATACACTGTCCTTTCCCCCCCTCTCTCTCTCTGGGACCGGTGTGTGTTAGATACACTGTCCTTTCCCCTCTCTCTCTCTCTGGGACCGGGGTGTGTTAGATACACTGTCCTTTCCCCCCTCTCTCTCTGGGACCGGGGTGCGTTAGATACACTGTCCTTTCCCCCCCTCTCTCTCTGGGACCGGGGTGTGTTAGATACACTGTCCTTTCCCCCCTCTCTCTCTCTCTAGGACCGGGGTGTGTTAAATACACTGTCCTTTCACCCCTCTCTCTAGGTCCGGGGTGTGTTAGACACACTGTCCTTTCCCCCCTCTCTCTCTCTGGGACCGGGGTGTGTTAGATAAACTGTCCTTTCCCCCCTCTCTCTCTCTCTGGGACCGGGGTGTGTTTGATACACTGTCCTTTCCCCCCTCTCTCTCGGACCGGGGTGTGTTAGATACACTGTCCTTTCCCCCCCCTCTCTCTCTCTAGGACCGGGGTGTGTTAGATACACTGTCCTTTCCCCCCCATCTCTCTCTGGGACCGGGGTGTGTTAGATACACTGTCCTTTCCCCTCTCTCTCTCTCTTGGACCGGGGTGTGTTAGATACATTGTCCTTTCCCCCTCTCTCTCTCTGGGACCGGGGTGTGTAAGATACACTGTCCTTTCCCCCACCGTCTCTCTCTCTGGGACCGGGGTGTGTTAGATACACTGTCCTTTCCCCCTTCTCTCTCTCTGGGACCGGGGTGTGTTAGATACACTGTCCTTTCCCCCTTCTCTCTCTCTGGGACCGGGGTGTGTTAGATACACTCTCCTTTCCCCCCTCTCTCTCTCTGGGACCGGGGTGTGTTAGATACACTGTCCTTTCCCCCCCTCTCTCTCTCTGGGACCGGGGTGTGTTAGATACACTGTCCTTTCCCCCTTCTCTCTCTCTGGGACCGGGGTGTGTTAGAGACACTGTCCTTTCCCCTCTCTCTCTCTCTGGGACCGGGGTGTGTTAGATACACTGTCCTTTCCCCCACTGTCTCTCTCTCTGGGACCGGGGTGTGTTAGATACACTGTCCGTTCCCCCCTCTCTCTAGGACCGGGGTGTGTTAGATACACTGTCCTTTCCCCCCTCTCTCTAGGACCGGGGTGTGTTAGATACACTGTCCTTTCCCCCATCTCTATAGGACCGGGGTGTGTTAGATACACTGTCCTTTCCCCCCCTCTCTCTCTGTCTCTGGGGCCGGGGTGTGTTAGATACACTGTCCTTTCACCCCCTCTCTCTCTGGGACCGGGGTGTGTTAGATACACTGTCCTTTCCCCCCTCTCTCTCTCTGGGACCGGGGTGTGTTATATACACTGTCCTTTCCCCCCGTCTCTCTCTGGGACCGGGGTGTGTTAGATACACTGTCCTTTCCCCCCTCTCTCTCTCTGGGACCGGGGTGTGTTAGATAAACTGTCCTTTCCCCCCCTCTCTCTGGGACCGGGGTGTGTTAGATACACTGTCCTTTCCCCCCTCTCTCTATCTGGGACTGGGGTGTGTTAGATACACTGTCCTTTCCCCCCTCTCTCTCTGGGACCGGGGTGTGTTAGATACACTGTCCTTTCCCCCCTCTCTCTCTCTCTGGGACCGGGGTGTGTTAGATACACTGTCCTTTCCCCCCTCTCTCTCTCTCTGGGACCGGGGTGTGTTAGATACACTGTCCTTTCCCCCCTCTCTCTCTCTCTGGGACCGGGGTGTGTTAGATACACTGTCCTTTCCCCCCTCTCTCTCTGGGACCGGGGTGTGTTAGATACACTGTCCTTTCCCCCCTCTCTCTCTCTCTGGGACCGGGGTGTGTTAGATTCACTGTCCTTTCCCCCACCGTCTCTCTCTCTGGGACCGGGGTGTGTTAGATACACTGTCCTTTCCCCCCCTCTCTCTCTCTGGGACCGGTGTGTGTTAGATACACTGTCCTTTCCCCTCTCTCTCTCTCTGGGAGCGGGGTGTGTTAGATACACTGTCCTTTCCCCCCTCTCTCTCTGGGACCGGGGTGCGTTAGATACACTGTCCTCTCCCCCCCTCTCTCTCTGGGACCGGGGTGTGTTAGATACACTGTCCTTTCCCCCCTCTCTCTCTCTCTAGGACCGGGGTGTGTTAGATACACTGTCTTTCCCCCCTCTCTCTAGGACCGGGGTGTGTTAGATACACTGTCCTTTCCCCCCTCTCTCTATCTGGGACTGGGGTGTGTTAGATACACTGTCCTTTCCCCCCTGTCTCTCTGGGACCGGTGTGTGTTAGATACACTGTCCTTTCGCCTCTCTCTCTCTCTGGGACCGGGGTGTGTTAGATACACTGTCCTTTCCCCCCTCTCTCTCTGGGACCGGGGTGCGTTAGATACACTGTCCTTTCCCCCCCTCTCTCTCTGGGACCGGTGTGTGTTAGATACACTGTCCTTTCCCCTCTCTCTCTCTCGGGGACCGGGGTGTGTTAGATACACTGTCCTTTCCCCCCTCTCTCTCTGGGACCGGGGTGCGTTAGATACACTGTCCTTTCCCCCCTCTCTCTCTCTGGGACCGGGGTGTGTTAGATAAACTGTCCTTTCCCCCCTCTCTCTCTCTCTGGGACCGGGGTGTGTTAGATACACTGTCCTTTCCCCCCTCTCTCTCGGACCGGGGTGTGTTAGATACACTGTCCTTTCCCCCCTCTCTCTAGGACCGGGGTGTGTTAGATACACTGTCCTTTCCCCCCTCTCTCTAGGACCGGGGTGTGTTAGATACACTGTCCTTTCCCCCCTCTCTCTCTCTAGGACCGGGGTGTGTTAGATACACTGTCCTTTCCCCCCTCTCTCTCTCTGGGACCGGGGTGTGTTAGATACACTGTCCTTACCCCCCTCTCTCTGGGACCGGGGTGTGTTAGATACACTGTCCTTTCCCCTCTCTCTCTCTCTGGGACCGGGGTGCGTTAGATAAACTGTCCTTTCCCCCCCCTCTCTCTCTCTGGGACCGGGGTGTGTTAGATACACTGTCCTTTCCCCCCTCTCTCTGGGACCGGGGTGTGTTAGATACACTGTCCTTTCCCCCCTCTCTCTCGGACCGGGGTGTGTTAGATACACTGTCCTTTCCCCCCTCTCTCTCGGACCGGGGTGTGTTAGATACACTGTCCTTTCCCCCCTCTCTCTAGGACCGGGGTGTGTTAGATACACTGTCCTTTCCCCCATCTCTATAGGACCGGGGTGTGTTAGATATACTGTCCTTTCCCCCCCTCTCTCTCTCTGGGACCGGGGTGTGTTAGATACACTGTCCTTTCCCCCCTCTCTCTCTCTGGGACCGGGGTGTGTTAGATACACTGTCCTTTCCCCCCTCTCTCTCTCTGGGACCGGGGTGTGTTAGATAAACTGTCCTTTCCCCCCTCTCTCTCTGGGACCGGGGTGTGTTAGATACACTGTCCTTTCCCCCCTCTCTATAGGACCGGGGTGTGTTAGATATACTGTCCTTTCCCCCCTCTCTCTCTCTGGGACCGGGGTGTGTTAGATACACTGTCCTTTCCCCCCTCTCTCTAGGACCGGGGTGTGTTAGATACACTGTCCTTTCCCCCCTCTCTCTCTGGGACCGGGGTGTGTTAGATACACTGTCCTTTCCCCCCTCTCTCTAGGACCGGGGTGTGTTTGATACACTGTCCTTTCGCCCCCCTCTCTCCCTGGGACCGGGGTGTGTTAGATACACTGTCCTTTTCCCCCTCTCTCTCTCAGGGACCGGGGTGTGTTCGATACACTGTCCTTTCCCCCCTCTCTCTCTCTGGGACCGGGGTGTGTTAGATACACTGTCCTTTCCCCCCTCTCTCTCTCTGGGACCAGGGTGTGTCAGATACACTGTCCATTCCCCCCTCTCTCTCTCTGGGACCGGGGTGTGTTAGATACTCTGTCCTTTCCCCCCTCTCTCTCTGTCTGGGACCGGGGTGTGTTAGATAAACTGTCCTTTCCCCCACCGTCTCTCTCTCTGGGACCGGGGTGTGTTAGATACACTGTCCTTTCCCCCCCTCTCTCTCTCTGGGACCGGTGTGTGTTAGATACACTGTCCTTTCCCCTCTCTCTCTCTCTGGGACCGGGGTGTGTTAGATACACTGTCCTTTCCCCCCTCTCTCTCTGGGACCGGGGTGCGTTAGATACACTGTCCTTTCCCCCCCTCTCTCTCTGGGACCGGGGTGTGTTAGATACGGTGTCCTTTCCCCCCTCTCTCTCTCTGGGACCGGGGTGTGTTAGATACACTGTCCTTTCCCCCTTCTCTCTCTCTGGGACCGGGGTGTGTTAGAGACACTGTCCTTTCCCCTCTCTCTCTCTCTGGGACCGGGGTGTGTTAGATACACTGTCCTTTCCCCCACTGTCTCTCTCTCTGGGACCTGGGTGCGTTAGATAAACTGTCCGTTCCCCCCCTCTCTCTAGGACCGGGGTGTGTTAGATACACTGTCCTTTCCCCCATCTCTATAGGACCGGGGTGTGTTAGATACACTGTCCTTTCCCCCCCTCTCTCTCTGGGACCGGGGTGTGTTAGATACACTGTCCTTTCCCCCCTCTCTCTCTCTGGGACCGGGGTGTGTTAGATACACTGTCCTTTCCTCCCCCTCTCTCTCTGGGACCGGGCTGTGTTAGATACACTGTGCTTTCCCCCCTCTCTCTCTCTCTCTGGGACCGGGGTGTGTTAGATACACTGTCCTTTCCCCCCTCTCTCTCAGGGACCGGGGTGTGTTAGATACACTGTCCTTTCCCCCCTCTCTCTGGGACCGGGGTGTGTTAGATACACTGTCCTTTCCCCCCTATCTCTCTGGGACTGGGGTGTGTTAGATACACTGTCGTTTCCTCCCCCTCTCTCTTAGGGACCGGGCTGTGTTAGATACACTGTCCTTTCCCCACTCTCTCTCTGGGACCGGGGTGTATTAGATACACTGTCCTTTCCCCCCCTCTCTCTCTCTGGGACCGGGGTGTGTTAGATACACTGTCCTTTCCCCCCCTCTCTCTCTCTGGGACCGGGGTGTGTTAGATACACTGTCCTTTCCACCTCTCTCTCTCTGGGACCGGGGTGTGTTAGATACACTGTCCTTTCCCCTCTCTCTCTCTCTGGGACCGGGGTGTGTTAGATACACTGTCCTTTCCCCCCTCTCTCTCTCTGGGACCGGGGTGTGTTAGATACACTGTCCTTTCCCCCTCTCTCTCTGGGACCGGGGTGTGTTAGATACACTGTCCTTTCCCCCCTCTCTCTCTCTGGGACCGGGGTGTGTTAGATACACTGTCCTTTCCCCCTCTCTCTCTGGGACCGGGGTGTGTTAGATACACTGTCCTTTCCCCCCTCTCTCTCTGGGACCGGGGTGTGTTAGATACACTGTCCTTTCCCCCCTCTCTCTCTGGGACCGGGGTGTGTTAGATACACTGTCCTTTCACCCCCCTCTCTCTCTGGGACCGGGGTGTGTTAGATACACTGTCCTTTCCCCCCTCTCTCTCTCTGGGACCAGAGTATGTTAGATACACTGTCCTTTCACCCCTCTCTCTCTCTGGGACCAGGGTGTGTTAGATACACTGTCCTTTCCCCCCCCTCTCTCTCTCTGGGACCGGGGTGTGTTAGATACACTGTCCTTTCCCCCCCCCTCTCTCTCTGGGACCGGGGTGTGTTAGATACACTGTCCTTTCCCCCCCCTCTCTCTCTCTGGGACCGTGGTGTGTTAGATACACTGTCCTTTCCCCTCTCTCTCTCTCTGGGACCAGGGTGTGTCAGAGACACTGTCGTTTCCCCCCTCTCTCTCTCTGGGACCGGGGTGTGTTAGATACACTGTCCTTTCCCCCCTCTCTCTCTCTGGGACCGGGGTGTGTTAGATACACTGTCCTTTCCCCCCTCTCTCTGGGACCGGGGTGTGTTAGATACACTGTCCTTTCCCCCCTCTCTCTCTCTGGGACCGGGGTGTGTTAGATACACTGTCCTTTCCCCCCCATCTCTCTCTGGGACCGGGGTGTGTTAGATACACTGTCCTTTCCCCCCCATCTCTCTCTGGGACCGGGGTGTGTTAGATACACTGTCCTTTCCCCTCTCTCTCTCTCTTGGACCGGGGTGTGTTAGATACATTGTCCTTTCCCCCTCTCTCTCTCTGGGACCGGGGTGTGTAAGATACACTGTCCTTTCCCCCACCGTCTCTCTCTCTGGGACCGGGGTGTGTTAGATACACTGTCCTTTCCCCCTTCTCTCTCTCTGGGACCGGGGTGTGTTAGATACACTGTCCTTTCCCCCCCTCTCTCTCTCTGGGACCGGGGTGTGTTAGATACACTGTCCTTTCCCCCTTCTCTCTCTCTGGGACCGGGGTGTGTTAGAGACACTGTCCTTTCCCCTCTCTCTCTCTCTGGGACCGGGGTGTGTTAGATACACTGTCCTTTCCCCCACTGTCTCTCTCTCTGGGACCGGGGTGTGTTAGATACACTGTCCTTTCCCCCATCTCTATAGGACCGGGGTGTGTTAGATACACTGTCCTTTCCCCCCCTCTCTCTCTGGGACCGGGGTGTGTTAGATACACTGTCCTTTCCCCCCTCTCTCTCTCTGGGACCGGGGTGTGTTAGATACACTGTCGTTTCCTCCCCCTCTCTCTCTGGGACTGGGCTGTGTTAGATACACTGTCCTTTCCCCCCTCTCTCTCTCTCTCTGGGACCGGGGTGTGTTAGATACACTGTCCTTTCCCCCCTCTCTCTCAGGGACCGGGGTGTGTTAGATACACTGTCCTTTCCCCCCTCTCTCTCTCGGGACCGGGGCGTGTTAGGTACACTGCCCTTTCCCCCCTCTCTCTCTCTGGGACTGGGGTGTGTTAGATACACTGTCCTTTCCCCCCTCTCTCTCTCTCTGGGACCGGGGTGTGTTAGATACACTGTCCTTTCCCCCCTCTCTCTCTCGGGGACCGGGGTGTGTTAGATACACTGTCCTTTCCCCCCTCTCTCTCTCTGGGACTGGGGTGTGTTAGATACACTGTCCTTTCCCCCCCCTCTCTCTGGGACTGGGGTGTGTTAGATACATTGTCCTTTCCCCCCCCTCTCTCTGGGACCGGGGTGTGTTAGATACACTATCCTTTCCCCCCCCTCTCTCTGGGACCGGGGTGTGTTAGATGCACTATCCTTTCCCCCCTCTCCCTCTCTCTCTGGGACCGGGGTGTGTTAGATACACTGTCCTTTCCCCTCTCTCTCTCTGGGACCGGGGTGTGTTAGATACACTGTCCTTTCCCCCCACACTCTCTCTCTCTGGGACTGGGGTGTGTTGATACAGTGTCCTTTCCCCCTCTCTCTCTCTCTCTGGGAACGGGATGTGTTAGATACACTGTCCTTTCCCCCCCTCTCTCTCTGGGACCGGGGTGTGTTAGATACACTGTCCTTTCCCCCCTCTCTCTCTCTCTCTGGGACCGGGGTGTGTTAGATACAATGTCCTTTCCCCCCCTCTCTCTCTGTCTCTGGGGCCGGGGTGTGTTAGATACACTGTCCTTTCACCCCCTCTCTCTCTGGGACCGGGGTGTGTTAGATACACTGTCCTTTCCCCCCTCTCTCTCTCTGGGACCGGGGTGTGTTATATACACTGTCCTTTCCCCCCGTCTCTCTCTGGGACCGGGGTGTGTTAGATACACTGTCCTTTCCCCCCTCTCTCTCTCTGGGACCGGGGTGTGTTAGATACACTGTCCTTTCCCCCCCTCTCTCTGGGACCGGGGTGTGTTAGATACACTGTCCTTTCCCCCCTCTCTCTATCTGGGACTGGGGTGTGTTAGATACACTGTCCTTTCCCCCCTCTCTCTCTGGGACCGGGGTGTGTTAGATACACTGTCCTTTCCCCCCTCTCTCTCTCTCTGGGACCGGGGTGTGTTAGATACAGTGTCCTTTCCCCCCTCTCTCTCTCTCTGGGACCGGGGTGTGTTAGATACACTGTCCTTTCCCCCACCGTCTCTCTCTCTGGGACCGGGGTGTGTTAGATACACTGTCCTTTCCCCCCCTCTCTCTCTCTGGGACCGGTGTGTGTTAGATACACTGTCCTTTCCCCTCTCTCTCTCTCTGGGACCGGGGTGTGTTAGATACACTGTCCTTTCCCCCCTCTCTCTCTGGGACCGGGGTGCGTTAGATACACTGTCCTCTCCCCCCCTCTCTCTCTGGGACCGGGGTGTGTTAGATACACTGTCCTTTCCACCCTCTCTCTCTCTCTAGGACCGGGGTGTGTTAGATACACTGTCTTTCCCCCCTCTCTCTAGGACCGGGGTGTGTTAGATACACTGTCCTTTCCCCCCTCTCTCTATCTGGGACTGGGGTGTGTTAGATACACTGTCCTTTCCCCCCTCTCTCTCTGGGACCGGTGTGTGTTAGATACACTGTCCTTTCCCCTCTCTCTCTCTCGGGGACCGGGGTGTGTTAGATACACTGTCCGTTCCCCCCTCTCTCTCTGGGACCGGGGTGCGTTAGATACACTGTCCTTTCCCCCCTCTCTCTCTCTGGGACCGGGGTGTGTTAGATAAACTGTCCTTTCCCCCCTCTCTCTCTCTCTGGGACCGGGGTGTGTTAGATACACTGTCCTTTCCCCCCTCTCTCTCGGACCGGGGTGTGTTAGATACACTGTCCTTTCCCCCCTCTCTCTAGGACCGGGGTGTGTTAGATACACTGTCCTTTCCCCTCTCTCTCTCTGGGACCGGGGTGTGTTAGATACACTGTCCTTTCCCCCATCTCTATAGGACCGGGGTGTGTTAGATACACTGTCCTTTCCCCCCTCTCTCTCTGGGACCGGGGTGCGTTAGATACACTGTCCTTTCCCCTCTCTCTCTCTGGGACCGGGGAATGTTAGATACACTGTCCTTTCCCCCCTCTCTCTGGGACCGGGGTGTGTTAGATACACTGTCCTTTCCCCCCTCTCTCTCTGGGACCGGGGTGTGTTAGATACACTGTCCTTTCCCCCCTCTCTCTCTCTGGGACCGGGGTGTGTTAGATACACTGTCCTTTCCCCCCTCTCTCTCTCTGGGACCGGGGTGTGTTAGATAAACTGTCCTTTCCCCCCTCTCTCTCTCTGGGAACGGGGTGTGTTAGATACACTGTCCTTTCCCCCCTCTCTCTCTCTGGGACCGGGGTGTGTTAGATAAACTGTCCTTTCCCCCCTCTCTCTCTGGGACCGGGGTGTGTTAGATACACTGTCCTTTCCCCCCTCTCTATAGGACCGGGGTGTGTTAGATATACTGTCCTTTCCCCCCTCTCTCTCTCTGGGACCGTGGTGTGTTTGATACACTGTCCTTTCCCCCCTCTCTCTCTGGGACATGGGTGTGTTAGATACACTGTCCTTTCCCCCCTCTCTCTCTGGGACCGGGGTGTGTTAGATACACTGTCCTTTCCGCCCCCCTCTCTCCCTGGGACCGGGGTGTGTTAGATACACTGTCCTTTCCCCCCTCTCTCTCTCAGGGACCGGGGTGTGTTCGATACACTGTCCTTTCCCCCCTCTCTCTCTCTGGGACCGGGGTGTGTTAGATACACTGTCCTTTCCCCCCTCTCTCTCTCTGGGACCAGGGTGTGTCAGATACACTGTCCATTCCCCCCTCTCTCTCTCTCTGGGACCGGCGTGTGTTAGATACTCTGTCCTTTCCCCCCTCTCTCTCTCTCTGGGACCGGGGTGTGTTAGATAAACTGTCCTTTCCCCCACCGTCTCTCTCTCTGGGACCGGGGTGTGTTAGATACACTGTCCTTTCCCCCCCTCTCTCTCTCTGGGACCGGGGTGTGTTAGATACACTGTCCTTTCCCCTCTCTTTCTCTCTGGGACCGGGGTGTGTTCGATACACTGTCCTTTCCCCCCTCTCTCTCTGGGACCGGGGTGCGTTAGATACACTGTCCTTTCCCCCCTCTCTCTAGGACCGGGGTGTGTTAGATACACTGTCCTTTCCCCGCTCTCTCTCTGGGACCGGGGTGTGTTAGATACACTGTCCTTTCCCCCCTCTCTCTCGGACCGGGGTGTGTTAGATACACTGTCCTTTCCCCCCTCTCTCTCAGGGACCGGGGTGTGTTAGATACACTGTCCTTTCCCCCCTCTCTCTCTCTCTGGGACCGGGGTGTGTTAGATACACTGTCCTTTCCCCCCTCTCTCTAGGACCGGGGTGTGTTCGATACACTGTCCTTTCCCCCCTCTCTCTCTCTCTCTCTCTCTGGGACCGGGGTGTGTTAGATACACTGTCCTTTCCCCCCTCTCTGTCTGGGACCGGGGTGTGTTAGATACACTGTCCTTTCCCCCCTCTCTCTCTCTCTGGGACCGGGGTGTGTTAGATACACTGTCCTTTCCCCCACTGTCTCTCTCTCTGGGACCGGGGTGTGTTAGATACACTGTCCTTTCCCCCCCTCTCTCTCTCTGGGACCGGTGTGTGTTAGATACACTGTCCTTTCCCCTCTCTCTCTCTCTGGGACCGGGGTGTGTTAGATACACTGTCCTTTCCCCCCTCTCTCTCTGGGACCGGGGTGCGTTAGATACACTGTCCTTTCCCCCCCTCTCTCTCTGGGACCGGGGTGTGTTAGATACACTGTCCTTTCCCCCCTCTCTCTCTCTCTAGGACCGGGGTGTGTTAAATACACTGTCCTTTCACCCCTCTCTCTAGGTCCGGGGTGTGTTAGACACACTGTCCTTTCCCCCCTCTCTCTCTCTGGGACCGGGGTGTGTTAGATAAACTGTCCTTTCCCCCCTCTCTCTCTCTCTGGGACCGGGGTGTGTTTGATACACTGTCCTTTCCCCCCTCTCTCTCGGACCGGGGTGTGTTAGATACACTGTCCTTTCCCCCCCCTCTCTCTCTCTAGGACCGGGGTGTGTTAGATACACTGTCCTTTCCCCCCCATCTCTCTCTGGGACCGGGGTGTGTTAGATACACTGTCCTTTCCCCTCTCTCTCTCTCTTGGACCGGGGTGTGTTAGATACATTGTCCTTTCCCCCTCTCTCTCTCTGGGACCGGGGTGTGTAAGATACACTGTCCTTTCCCCCACCGTCTCTCTCTCTGGGACCGGGGTGTGTTAGATACACTGTCCTTTCCCCCTTCTCTCTCTCTGGGACCGGGGTGTGTTAGATACACTGTCCTTTCCCCCTTCTCTCTCTCTGGGACCGGGGTGTGTTAGATACACTCTCCTTTCCCCCCTCTCTCTCTCTGGGACCGGGGTGTGTTAGATACACTGTCCTTTCCCCCCCTCTCTCTCTCTGGGACCGGGGTGTGTTAGATACACTGTCCTTTCCCCCTTCTCTCTCTCTGGGACCGGGGTGTGTTAGAGACACTGTCCTTTCCCCTCTCTCTCTCTCTGGGACCGGGGTGTGTTAGATACACTGTCCTTTCCCCCACTGTCTCTCTCTCTGGGACCGGGGTGTGTTAGATACACTGTCCGTTCCCCCCTCTCTCTAGGACCGGGGTGTGTTAGATACACTGTCCTTTCCCCCCTCTCTCTAGGACCGGGGTGTGTTAGATACACTGTCCTTTCCCCCATCTCTATAGGACCGGGGTGTGTTAGATACACTGTCCTTTCCCCCCCTCTCTCTCTGTCTCTGGGGCCGGGGTGTGTTAGATACACTGTCCTTTCACCCCCTCTCTCTCTGGGACCGGGGTGTGTTAGATACACTGTCCTTTCCCCCCTCTCTCTCTCTGGGACCGGGGTGTGTTATATACACTGTCCTTTCCCCCCCGTCTCTCTCTGGGACCGGGGTGTGTTAGATACACTGTCCTTTCCCCCCTCTCTCTCTCTGGGACCGGGGTGTGTTAGATAAACTGTCCTTTCCCCCCCTCTCTCTGGGACCGGGGTGTGTTAGATACACTGTCCTTTCCCCCCTCTCTCTATCTGGGACTGGGGTGTGTTAGATACACTGTCCTTTCCCCCCTCTCTCTCTGGGACCGGGGTGTGTTAGATACACTGTCCTTTCCCCCCTCTCTCTCTCTCTGGGACCGGGGTGTGTTAGATACACTGTCCTTTCCCCCCTCTCTCTCTCTCTGGGACCGGGGTGTGTTAGATACACTGTCCTTTCCCCCCTCTCTCTCTCTCTGGGACCGGGGTGTGTTAGATACACTGTCCTTTCCCCCCTCTCTCTCTGGGACCGGGGTGTGTTAGATACACTGTCCTTTCCCCCCTCTCTCTCTCTCTGGGACCGGGGTGTGTTAGATTCACTGTCCTTTCCCCCACCGTCTCTCTCTCTGGGACCGGGGTGTGTTAGATACACTGTCCTTTCCCCCCCTCTCTCTCTCTGGGACCGGTGTGTGTTAGATACACTGTCCTTTCCCCTCTCTCTCTCTCTGGGACCGGGGTGTGTTAGATACACTGTCCTTTCCCCCCTCTCTCTCTGGGACCGGGGTGCGTTAGATACACTGTCCTCTCCCCCCCTCTCTCTCTGGGACCGGGGTGTGTTAGATACACTGTCCTTTCCCCCCTCTCTCTCTCTCTAGGACCGGGGTGTGTTAGATACACTGTCTTTCCCCCCTCTCTCTAGGACCGGGGTGTGTTAGATACACTGTCCTTTCCCCCCTCTCTCTATCTGGGACTGGGGTGTGTTAGATACACTGTCCTTTCCCCCCTGTCTCTCTGGGACCGGTGTGTGTTAGATACACTGTCCTTTCGCCTCTCTCTCTCTCTGGGACCGGGGTGTGTTAGATACACTGTCCTTTCCCCCCTCTCTCTCTGGGACCGGGGTGCGTTAGATACACTGTCCTTTCCCCCCCTCTCTCTCTGGGACCGGTGTGTGTTAGATACACTGTCCTTTCCCCTCTCTCTCTCTCGGGGACCGGGGTGTGTTAGATACACTGTCCTTTCCCCCCTCTCTCTCTGGGACCGGGGTGCGTTAGATACACTGTCCTTTCCCCCCTCTCTCTCTCTGGGACCGGGGTGTGTTAGATAAACTGTCCTTTCCCCCCTCTCTCTCTCTCTGGGACCGGGGTGTGTTAGATACACTGTCCTTTCCCCCCTCTCTCTCGGACCGGGGTGTGTTAGATACACTGTCCTTTCCCCCCTCTCTCTAGGACCGGGGTGTGTTAGATACACTGTCCTTTCCCCCCTCTCTCTAGGACCGGGGTGTGTTAGATACACTGTCCTTTCCCCCCTCTCTCTCTCTAGGACCGGGGTGTGTTAGATACACTGTCCTTTCCCCCCTCTCTCTCTCTGGGACCGGGGTGTGTTAGATACACTGTCCTTACCCCCCTCTCTCTGGGACCGGGGTGTGTTAGATACACTGTCCTTTCCCCTCTCTCTCTCTCTGGGACCGGGGTGCGTTAGATAAACTGTCCTTTCCCCCCCCTCTCTCTCTCTGGGACCGGGGTGTGTTAGATACACTGTCCTTTCCCCCCTCTCTCTGGGACCGGGGTGTGTTAGATACACTGTCCTTTCCCCCCTCTCTCTCGGACCGGGGTGTGTTAGATACACTGTCCTTTCCCCCCTCTCTCTCGGACCGGGGTGTGTTAGATACACTGTCCTTTCCCCCCTCTCTCTAGGACCGGGGTGTGTTAGATACACTGTCCTTTCCCCCATCTCTATAGGACCGGGGTGTGTTAGATATACTGTCCTTTCCCCCCCTCTCTCTCTCTGGGACCGGGGTGTGTTAGATACACTGTCCTTTCCCCCCTCTCTCTCTCTGGGACCGGGGTGTGTTAGATACACTGTCCTTTCCCCCCTCTCTCTCTCTGGGACCGGGGTGTGTTAGATAAACTGTCCTTTCCCCCCTCTCTCTCTGGGACCGGGGTGTGTTAGATACACTGTCCTTTCCCCCCTCTCTATAGGACCGGGGTGTGTTAGATATACTGTCCTTTCCCCCCTCTCTCTCTCTGGGACCGGGGTGTGTTAGATACACTGTCCTTTCCCCCCTCTCTCTAGGACCGGGGTGTGTTAGATACACTGTCCTTTCCCCCCTCTCTCTCTGGGACCGGGGTGTGTTAGATACACTGTCCTTTCCCCCCTCTCTCTAGGACCGGGGTGTGTTTGATACACTGTCCTTTCGCCCCCCTCTCTCCCTGGGACCGGGGTGTGTTAGATACACTGTCCTTTTCCCCCTCTCTCTCTCAGGGACCGGGGTGTGTTCGATACACTGTCCTTTCCCCCCTCTCTCTCTCTGGGACCGGGGTGTGTTAGATACACTGTCCTTTCCCCCCTCTCTCTCTCTGGGACCAGGGTGTGTCAGATACACTGTCCATTCCCCCCTCTCTCTCTCTGGGACCGGGGTGTGTTAGATACTCTGTCCTTTCCCCCCTCTCTCTCTGTCTGGGACCGGGGTGTGTTAGATAAACTGTCCTTTCCCCCACCGTCTCTCTCTCTGGGACCGGGGTGTGTTAGATACACTGTCCTTTCCCCCCCTCTCTCTCTCTGGGACCGGTGTGTGTTAGATACACTGTCCTTTCCCCTCTCTCTCTCTCTGGGACCGGGGTGTGTTAGATACACTGTCCTTTCCCCCCTCTCTCTCTGGGACCGGGGTGCGTTAGATACACTGTCCTTTCCCCCCCTCTCTCTCTGGGACCGGGGTGTGTTAGATACACTGTCCTTTCCCCCCTCTCTCTCTCTCTGGGACCGGGGTGTGTTAGATACACTGTCCTTTCCCCCCTCTCTCTCTGGGACCGGGGTGTGTTTGATACACTGTCCTTTCCCCCCTCTCTCTCGGACCGGGGTGTGTTAGATACACTGTCCTTTCCCCCCTCTCTCTCTCTCTAGGACCGGGGTGTGTTAGATACACTGTCCTTTCCCCCCTCTCTCTAGGACCGGGGTGTGTTAGATACACTGTCCTTTGCCCTCTCTCTCTCTCTGGGACCGGAGTGTGTTAGATAAACTGTCCTTTCCCCCCTCTCTCTCTCTGGGACCGGGGTGTGTTTGATACATTGTCCTTTCCCCCCTCTCTCTCTGGGACCGGGGTGTGTTAGATACACTGTCCTTTCCCCCCTCTCTCTAGGACCAGGGTGTGTTAGATACACTGTCCTTTCCCCCCTCTCTCTAGGACCGGGGTGTGTTAGATACACTGTCCTTGCCCCTCTCTCTCTCTCTGGGACCGGGGTGTGTTAGATAAACTGTCCTTTCCCCCCTCTCTCTCTCTCTGGGACCGGGGTGTGTTTGATACACTGTCCTTTCCCCCCACTCTCTCTGGGACCGGGGTGTGTTAGATACACTGTCCTTTCACCCCCTCTCTCTCTGGGACCGGGGTGTGTTAGATACACTGTCCTTTCCCCCCTCTCTCTCTCTGGGACCGGGGTGTGTTATATACACTGTCCTTTCCCCCCGTCTCTCTCTGGGACCGGGGTGTGTTAGATACACTGTCCTTTCCCCCCTCTCTCTCTCTGGGACCGGGGTGTGTTAGATAAACTGTCCTTTCCCCCCCTCTCTCTGGGACCGGGGTGTGTTAGATACACTGTCCTTTCCCCCCTCTCTCTATCTGGGACTGGGGTGTGTTAGATACACTGTCCTTTCCCCCCTCTCTCTCTGGGACCGGGGTGTGTTAGATACACTGTCCTTTCCCCCCTCTCTCTCTCTCTGGGACCGGGGTGTGTTAGATACACTGTCCTTTCCCCCCTCTCTCTCTCTCTGGGACCGGGGTGTGTTAGATACACTGTCCTTTCCCCCCTCTCTCTCTCTCTGGGACCGGGGTGTGTTAGATACACTGTCCTTTCCCCCCTCTCTCTCTGGGACCGGGGTGTGTTAGATACACTGTCCTTTCCCCCCTCTCTCTCTCTCTGGGACCGGGGTGTGTTAGATTCACTGTCCTTTCCCCCACCGTCTCTCTCTCTGGGACCGGGGTGTGTTAGATACACTGTCCTTTCCCCCCCTCTCTCTCTCTGGGACCGGTGTGTGTTAGATACACTGTCCTTTCCCCTCTCTCTCTCTCTGGGACCGGGGTGTGTTAGATACACTGTCCTTTCCCCCCTCTCTCTCTGGGACCGGGGTGCGTTAGATACACTGTCCTCTCCCCCCCTCTCTCTCTGGGACCGGGGTGTGTTAGATACACTGTCCTTTCCCCCCTCTCTCTCTCTCTAGGACCGGGGTGTGTTAGATACACTGTCTTTCCCCCCTCTCTCTAGGACCGGGGTGTGTTAGATACACTGTCCTTTCCCCCCTCTCTCTATCTGGGACTGGGGTGTGTTAGATACACTGTCCTTTCCCCCCTGTCTCTCTGGGACCGGTGTGTGTTAGATACACTGTCCTTTCGCCTCTCTCTCTCTCTGGGACTGGGGTGTGTTAGATACACTGTCCTTTCCCCCCTCTCTCTCTGGGACCGGGGTGCGTTAGATACACTGTCCTTTCCCCCCCTCTCTCTCTGGGACCGGTGTGTGTTAGATACACTGTCCTTTCCCCTCTCTCTCTCTCGGGGACCGGGGTGTGTTAGATACACTGTCCTTTCCCCCCTCTCTCTCTGGGACCGGGGTGCGTTAGATACACTGTCCTTTCCCCCCTCTCTCTCTCTGGGACCGGGGTGTGTTAGATAAACTGTCCTTTCCCCCCTCTCTCTCTCTCTGGGACCGGGGTGTGTTAGATACACTGTCCTTTCCCCCCTCTCTCTCGGACCGGGGTGTGTTAGATACACTGTCCTTTCCCCCCTCTCTCTAGGACCGGGGTGTGTTAGATACACTGTCCTTTCCCCCCTCTCTCTAGGACCGGGGTGTGTTAGATACACTGTCCTTTCCCCCCTCTCTCTCTCTAGGACCGGGGTGTGTTAGATACACTGTCCTTTCCCCCCTCTCTCTCTCTGGGACCGGGGTGTGTTAGATACACTGTCCTTACCCCCCTCTCTCTGGGACCGGGGTGTGTTAGATACACTGTCCTTTCCCCTCTCTCTCTCTCTGGGACCGGGGTGCGTTAGATAAACTGTCCTTTCCCCCCCCTCTCTCTCTCTGGGACCGGGGTGTGTTAGATACACTGTCCTTTCCCCCCTCTCTCTGGGACCGGGGTGTGTTAGATACACTGTCCTTTCCCCCCTCTCTCTCGGACCGGGGTGTGTTAGATACACTGTCCTTTCCCCCCTCTCTCTCGGACCGGGGTGTGTTAGATACACTGTCCTTTCCCCCCTCTCTCTAGGACCGGGGTGTGTTAGATACACTGTCCTTTCCCCCATCTCTATAGGACCGGGGTGTGTTAGATATACTGTCCTTTCCCCCCCTCTCTCTCTCTGGGACCGGGGTGTGTTAGATACACTGTCCTTTCCCCCCTCTCTCTCTCTGGGACCGGGGTGTGTTAGATACACTGTCCTTTCCCCCCTCTCTCTCTCTGGGACCGGGGTGTGTTAGATAAACTGTCCTTTCCCCCCTCTCTCTCTGGGACCGGGGTGTGTTAGATACACTGTCCTTTCCCCCCTCTCTATAGGACCGGGGTGTGTTAGATATACTGTCCTTTCCCCCCTCTCTCTCTCTGGGACCGGGGTGTGTTAGATACACTGTCCTTTCCCCCCTCTCTCTAGGACCGGGGTGTGTTAGATACACTGTCCTTTCCCCCCTCTCTCTCTGGGACCGGGGTGTGTTAGATACACTGTCCTTTCCCCCCTCTCTCTAGGACCGGGGTGTGTTTGATACACTGTCCTTTCGCCCCCCTCTCTCCCTGGGACCGGGGTGTGTTAGATACACTGTCCTTTTCCCCCTCTCTCTCTCAGGGACCGGGGTGTGTTCGATACACTGTCCTTTCCCCCCTCTCTCTCTCTGGGACCGGGGTGTGTTAGATACACTGTCCTTTCCCCCCTCTCTCTCTCTGGGACCAGGGTGTGTCAGATACACTGTCCATTCCCCCCTCTCTCTCTCTGGGACCGGGGTGTGTTAGATACTCTGTCCTTTCCCCCCTCTCTCTCTCTCTGGGACCGGGGTGTGTTAGATAAACTGTCCTTTCCCCCACCGTCTCTCTCTCTGGGACCGGGGTGTGTTAGATACACTGTCCTTTCCCCCCCTCTCTCTCTCTGGGACCGGTGTGTGTTAGATACACTGTCCTTTCCCCTCTCTCTCTCTCTGGGACCGGGGTGTGTTAGATACACTGTCCTTTCCCCCCTCTCTCTCTGGGACCGGGGTGCGTTAGATACACTGTCCTTTCCCCCCCTCTCTCTCTGGGACCGGGGTGTGTTAGATACACTGTCCTTTCCCCCCTCTCTCTCTCTCTGGGACCGGGGTGTGTTAGATACACTGTCCTTTCCCCCCTCTCTCTCTGGGACCGGGGTGTGTTTGATACACTGTCCTTTCCCCCCTCTCTCTCGGACCGGGGTGTGTTAGATACACTGTCCTTTCCCCCCTCTCTCTCTCTCTAGGACCGGGGTGTGTTAGATACACTGTCCTTTCCCCCCTCTCTCTAGGACCGGGGTGTGTTAGATACACTGTCCTTTCCCCTCTCTCTCTCTCTGGGACCGGAGTGTGTTAGATAAACTGTCCTTTCCCCCCTCTCTCTCTCTGGGACCGGGGTGTGTTTGATACATTGTCCTTTCCCCCCTCTCTCTCTGGGACCGGGGTGTGTTAGATACACTGTCCTTTCCCCCCTCTCTCTAGGACCAGGGTGTGTTAGATACACTGTCCTTTCCCCCCTCTCTCTAGGACCGGGGTGTGTTAGATACACTGTCCTTGCCCCTCTCTCTCTCTCTGGGACCGGGGTGTGTTAGATAAACTGTCCTTTCCCCCCTCTCTCTCTCTCTGGGACCGGGGTGTGTTTGATACACTGTCCTTTCCCCCCACTCTCTCTGGGACCGGGGTGTGTTAGATACACTGTCCTTTCCGCCCCCCTCTCTCCCTGGGACCGGGGTGTGTTAGATACACTGTCCTTTCCCCCCTCTCTCTCTCAGGGACCGGGGTGTGTTAGATACACTGTCCTTTCCCCCCTCTCTCTCTCTGGGACCGGGGTGTGTTAGATACACTGTCCTTTCCCCCCTCTCTCTCTCTGGGACCGGGGTGTGTCAGATACACTGTCCATTCCCCCCTCTCTCTCTCTGGGACCGGGGTGTGTTAGATACTCTGTCCTTTCCCCCCTCTCTCTCTCTCTGGGACCGGGGTGTGTTAGATACACTGTCCTTTCCCCCACCGTCTCTCTCTCTGGGACCGGGGTGTGTTAGATACACTGTCCTTTCCCCCCCTCTTTCTCTCTGGGACCAGGGTGTGTTAGATACACTGTCCTTTCCCCTCTCTCTCTCTCTGGGACCGGGGTGTGTTAGATACACTGTCCTTTCCCCCCTCTCTCTCTGGGACCGGGGTGCGTTAGATACACTGTCCTTTCCCCCCCTCTCTCTCTGGGACCGGGGTGTGTTAGATACACTGTCCTTTCCCCCCTCTCTTTCTCTGGGACCGGGGTGTGTTAGATAAACTGTCCTTTCCCCCCTCTCTCTCTCTCTGGGACCGGGGTGTGTTTGATACACTGTCCTTTCCCCCCTCTCTCTCAGGGACCGGGGTGTGTTAGATACACTGTCCTTTCCCCCCTCTCTCTCTCGGGGACCGGGGTGTGTTAGGTACACTGTCCTTTCCCCCCTCTCTCTCTCTCTCTGGGACTGGGGTGTGTTAGATACACTGTCCTTTCCCCCCTCTCTCTCAGGGACCGGGGTGTGTTAGAAACACTGTCCTTTCCCCCCTCTCTCTCTCGGGGACCGGGGTGTGTTAGATACACTGTCCTTTCCCCCCTCTCTCTCTCTGGGACTGGGGTGTGTTAGATACACTGTCCTTTCCCCCCCCTCTCTCTGGGACTGGGGTGTATTAGATACACTGTCCTTTCCCCCCCCTCTCTCTGGAACCGGGGTGTGTTAGATACACTATCCTTTCCCCCCTCTCCCTCTCTCTCTGGGACCGGGGTGTGTTAGATACACTGTCCTTTCCCCTCTCTCTCTCTGTGACCGGGGTGTGTTAGATACACTGTCCTTTCCCCTCTCTCTCTCTGGGACCGGGGTGTGTTAGATACACTGTCCTTTCCCCCCACACTCTCTCTCTCTGGGACTGGGGTGTGTTAGATACACTGTCCTTTCCCCCTCTCTCTCTCTCTGGGACCGGGATGTGTTAGATACACTGTCCTTTCCCCCCCTCTCTCTCTGGGACCGGGGAGTGTTAGATACACTGTCCTTTCCCCCCCTCTCTCTCTGTCTCTGGGACCGGGGTGTGTTAGATACACTGTCCTTTCCCCCCGTCTCTCTCTGGGACCGGGGTGTGTTAGATACACTGTCCTTTCCCCCCTCTCTCTCTCTGGGACCGGGGTGTGTTAGATACACTGTCCTTTCCCCCCCTCACTCTGGGACCGGGGTGTGTTAGATACACTGTCCTTTCCCCCCTCTCTCTATCTGGGACTGGGGTGTGTTAGATACACTGTCCTTTCCCCTCTCTCCCTCTGGGACCGGGGTGTGTTAGATACACTGTCCTTCAACCCTCTCTGTCTGGGACCGGGGCGTGTTAGATACACTGTCCTTTCCCCCCTCTCTCTCTCTCTGGGACCGGGGTGTGTTAGATATACTGTCCTTTCCCCCCTCTCTTTCTCTGGGACCGGGGTGTGTTAGATAAACTGTCCTTTCCCCCCTCTCTCTCTCTCTGGGACCGGGGTGTGTTTGATACACTGTCCTTTCCCCCCTCTCTCTCAGGGACCGGGGTGTGTTAGATACACTGTCCTTTCCCCCCTCTCTCTCTCGGGGACCGGGGTGTGTTAGGTACACTGTCCTTTCCCCTCTCTCTCTCTCTGGGACTGGGGTGTGTTAGATACACTGTCCTTTCCCCCCTCTCTCTCAGGGACCGGGGTGTGTTAGATACACTGTCCTTTCCCCCCTCTCTCTCTCTGGGACCGGGGTGTGTTTGATACACTGTCCTTTCCCCCCCTCTCTCTGGGACCGGGGTGTGTTAGATACACTGTCCTTTCCCCCCTCTCTCTATCTGGGACTGGGGTGTGTTAGATACACTGTCCTTTCCCCTCTCTCCCTCTGGGACCGGGGTGTGTTAGATACACTGTCCTTCAACCCTCTCTGTCTGGGACCGGGGCGTGTTAGATACACTGTCCTTTCCCCCCTCTCTCTCTCTCTGGGACCGGGGTGTGTTAGATATACTGTCCTTTCCCCCCTCTCTTTCTCTGGGACCGGGGTGTGTTAGATAAACTGTCCTTTCCCCCCTCTCTCTCTCTCTGGGACCGGGGTGTGTTTGATACACTGTCCTTTCCCCCCTCTCTCTCTCGGGGACCGGGGTGTGTTAGGTACACTGTCCTTTCCCCTCTCTCTCTCTCTGGGACTGGGGTGTGTTAGATACACTGTCCTTTCCCCCCTCTCTCTCAGGGACCGGGGTGTGTTAGATACACTGTCCTTTCCCCCCTCTCTCTCTCGGGGACCGGGGTGTGTTAGATACACTGTCCTTTCCCCCCTCTCTCTCTCTGGGACTGGGGTGTGTTAGATACACTGTCCTTTCCCCCCTCTCTCTCAGGGACCGGGGTGTGTTAGATACACTGTCCTTTCCCCCCTCTCTCTCTCGGGGACCGGGGTGTGTTAGATACACTGTCCTTTCCCCCCTCTCTCTCTCGGGGACCGGGGTGTGTTAGATACACTGTCCTTTCCCCCCTCTCTCTCTCTGGGACTGGGGTGTGTTAGATACACTGTCCTTTCCCCCCCCTCTCTCTGGGACTGGGGTGTGTTAGATACACTATCCTTTCCCCCCCCTCTCTCTGGGACCGGGGTGTGTTAGATACACTGTCCTTTCCCCTCTCTCTCTCTGTGACCGGGGTGTGTTAGATACACTGTCCTTTCCCCTCTCTCTCTCTGGGACCGGGGTGTGTTAGATACACTGTCCTTTCCCCCCACACTCTCTCTCTCTGGGACTGCGGTGTGTTAGATACACTGTCCTTTCCCCCTCTCTCTCTCTCTGGGACCGGGATGTGTTAGATACAATGTCCTTTCCCCCCCTCTCTCTCTGGGACCGGGGAGTGTTAGATACACTGTCCTTTCCCCCCTCTCTCTCTCTGGGACCGGGGTGTGTTAGATACACTGTCCTTTCCCCCCGTCTCTCTCTGGGACCGGGGTGTGTTAGATACACTGTCCTTTCCCCCCTCTCTCTCTCTGGGACCGGGGTGTGTTAGATACACTGTCCTTTCCCCCCCTCTCTCTGGGACCGGGGTGTGTTAGATACACTGTCCTTTCCCCCCTCTCTCTATCTGGGACTGGGGTGTGTTAGATACACTGTCCTTTCCCCTCTCTCCCTCTGGGACCGGGGTGTGTTAGATACACTGTCCTTCAACCCTCTCTGTCTGGGACCGGGGTGTGTTAGATACACTGTCCTTTCCCCCCCCTCTCTCTCTCTGGGACCGGGGTGTGTTAGATACACTGTCCTTTCCCCCACCGTCTCTCTCTCTGGGACCGGGGTGTGTTAGATACACTGTCCTTTCCCCCCATCTCTCTCTCTGGGAGCGGTGTGTGTTAGATACACTGTCCTTTCCCCTCTCTCTCTCTCTGGGACCGGGGTGTGTTAGATACACTGTCCTTTCCCCCCTCTCTCTCTGGGACCGGGGTGCGTTAGATACACTGTCCTTTCCCCCCCTCTCTCTCTGGGACCGGGGTGTGTTAGATACACTGTCCTTTCCCCCCTCTCTCTCTCTCTAGGACCGGGGTGTGTTAGATACACTGTCCTTTCCCCCCTCTCTCTAGGACCGGGGTGTGTTAGATACACTGTCCTTTCCCCCCTCTCTCTATCTGGGACTGGGGTGTGTTAGATACACTGTCCTTTCCCCCCTCTCTCTCTGGGACCGGTGTGTGTTAGATACACTGTCCTTTCCCCTCTCTCTCTCTCTGGGACCGGGGTGTGTTAGATACACTGTCCCTTCCCCCCTCTCTCTCTGGGACCGGGGTGCGTTAGATACACTGTCCTTTCCCCCCTCTCTCTCTCTGGGACCGGGGTGTGTTAGATACACTGTCCTTTCCCCCCCTCTCTCTGGGACCGGGGTGTGTTAGATACACTGTCCTTTCCCCCCTCTCTCTATCTGGGACTGGGGTGTGTTAGATACACTGTCCTTTCCCCTCTCTCCCTCTGGGACCGGGGTGTGTTAGATACACTGTCCTTCAACCCTCTCTGTCTGGGACCGGGGTGTGTTAGATACACTGTCCTTTCCCCCCTCTCTCTCTCTCTGGGACCGGGGTGTGTTAGATATACTGTCCTTTCCCCCCTCTCTTTCTCTGAGACCGGGGTGTGTTAGATACACTGTCCTTTCCCCCCTCTCTCTCTCGGGGACCGGGGTGTGTTAGATACACTGTCCTTTCCCCCCTCTCTCTCTCCGGGACCGGGGTGTGTTAGGTACACTGTCCTTTCCCCTCTCTCTCTCTCTGGGACTGGGGTGTGTTAGATACACTGTCCTTTCCCCCCTCTCTCTCAGGGACCGGGGTGTGTTAGATACACTGTCCTTTCCCCCCTCTCTCTCTCGGGGACCGGGGTGTGTTAGATACACTGTCCTTTCCCCCCTCTCTCTCTCTGGGACTGGGGTGTGTTAGATACACTGTCCTTTCCCCCCCCTCTCTCTGGGACTGGGGTGTGTTAGATACACTGTCCTTTCCCCCCCCGCTCTCTGGAACCGGGGTGTGTTAGATACACTATCCTTTCCCCCCTCTCCCTCTCTCTCTGGGACCGGGGTGTGTTAGATACACTGTCCTTTCCCCTCTCTCTCTCTGTGACCGGGGTGTGTTAGATACACTGTCCTTTCCCCTCTCTCTCTCTGGGACCGGGGTGTGTTAGATACACTGTCCTTTCCCCCCACACTCTCTCTCTCTGGGACTGGGGTGTGTTAGATACACTGTCCTTACCCCCTCTCTCTCTCTCTGGGACCGGGATGTGTTAGATACACTGTCCTTTCCCCCCCTCTCTCTCTGGGACCGGGGAGTGTTAGATACACTGTCCTTTCCCCCCTCTCTCTCTCTGGGACCGGGGTGTGTTAGATACACTGTCCTTTCCCCCCGTCTCTCTCTGGGACCGGGGTGTGTTAGATACACTGTCCTTTCCCCCTTCTCTCTCTCTGGGACCGGGGTGTGTTAGATACACTGTCCTTTCCCCCTTCTCTCTCTCTGGGACCGGGGTGTGTTAGATACACTCTCCTTTCCCCCCTCTCTCTCTCTGGGACCGGGGTGTGTTAGATACACTGTCCTTTCCCCCCCTCTCTCTCTCTGGGACCGGGGTGTGTTAGATACACTGTCCTTTCCCCCTTCTCTCTCTCTGGGACCGGGGTGTGTTAGAGACACTGTCCTTTCCCCTCTCTCTCTCTCTGGGACCGGGGTGTGTTAGATACACTGTCCTTTCCCCCACTGTCTCTCTCTCTGGGACCGGGGTGTGTTAGATACACTGTCCGTTCCCCCCTCTCTCTAGGACCGGGGTGTGTTAGATACACTGTCCTTTCCCCCATCTCTATAGGACCGGGGTGTGTTAGATACACTGTCCTTTCCCCCCCTCTCTCTCTGGGACCGGGGTGTGTTAGATACACTGTCCTTTCCCCCCTCTCTCTCTCTGGGACCGGGGTGTGTTAGATACACTGTCCTTTCCTCCCCCTCTCTCTCTGGGACTGGGCTGTGTTAGATACACTGTCCTTTCCCCCCTCTCTCTCTCTCTCTGGGACCGGGGTGTGTTAGATACACTGTCCTTTCCCCCCTCTCTCTCAGGGACCGGGGTGTGTTAGATACACTGTCCTTTCCCTCCTCTCTCTCTCGGGACCGGGGTGTGTTAGGTACACTGTCCTTTCCCCCCTCTCTCTCTCTGGGACTGGGGTGTGTTAGATACACTGTCCTTTCCCCCCTCTCTCTCTCGGGGACCGGGGTGTGTTAGATACACTGTCCTTTCCCCCCTCTCTCTCTCTGGGACTGGGGTGTGTTAGATACACTGTCCTTTCCCCCCCCTCTCTCTGGGACTGGGGTGTGTTAGATACACTGTCCTTTCCCCCCCCTCTCTCTGGGACCGGGGTGTGTTAGATACACTATCCTTTCCCCCCTCTCCCTCTCTCTCTGGGTCCGGGGTGTGTTAGATACACTGTCCTTTTCCCTCTCTCTCTCTGTGACCGGGGTGTGTTAGATACACTATCCTTTCCCCTCTCTCTCTCTGGGACCGGGGTGTGTTAGATACACTGTCCTTTCCCCCCTCTCTCTGGGACCGGGATGTGTTAGATACACTGTCCTTTCCCCCCCTCTCTCTCTGGGACCGGGGAGTGTTAGATACACTGTCCTTTCCCCCCCTCTCTCTCTGTCTCTGGGGCCGGGGTGTGTTAGATACACTGTCCTTTCACCCCCTCTCTCTCTGGGACCGGGGTGTGTTAGATACACTGTCCTTTCCCCCCTCTCTCTCTCTGGGACCGGGGTGTGTTATATACACTGTCCTTTCCCCCCGTCTCTCTCTGGGACCGGGGTGTGTTAGATACACTGTCCTTTCCCCCCCTCTCTCTGGGACCGGGGTGTGTTAGATACACTGTCCTTTCCCCCCTCTCTCTATCTGGGACTGGGGTGTGTTAGATACACTGTCCTTTCCCCCCTCTCTCTCTGGGACCGGGGTGTGTTAGATACACTGTCCTTTCCCCCCTCTCTCTCTCTCTGGGACCGGGGTGTGTTAGATACACTGTCCTTTCCCCCCTCTCTCTCTCTCTGGGACCGGGGTGTGTTAGATACACTGTCCTTTCCCCCCTCTCTCTCTCTCTGGGACCGGGGTGTGTTAGATACACTGTCCTTTCCCCCCTCTCTCTCTGGGACCGGGGTGTGTTAGATACACTGTCCTTTCCCCCCTCTCTCTCTCTCTGGGACCGGGGTGTGTTAGATTCACTGTCCTTTCCCCCACCGTCTCTCTCTCTGGGACCGGGGTGTGTTAGATACACTGTCCTTTCCCCCCCTCTCTCTCTCTGGGACCGGTGTGTGTTAGATACACTGTCCTTTCCCCTCTCTCTCTCTCTGGGACCGGGGTGTGTTAGATACACTGTCCTTTCCCCCCTCTCTCTCTGGGACCGGGGTGCGTTAGATACACTGTCCTCTCCCCCCCTCTCTCTCTGGGACCGGGGTGTGTTAGATACACTGTCCTTTCCCCCCTCTCTCTCTCTCTAGGACCGGGGTGTGTTAGATACACTGTCTTTCCCCCCTCTCTCTAGGACCGGGGTGTGTTAGATACACTGTCCTTTCCCCCCTCTCTCTATCTGGGACTGGGGTGTGTTAGATACACTGTCCTTTCCCCCCTGTCTCTCTGGGACCGGTGTGTGTTAGATACACTGTCCTTTCGCCTCTCTCTCTCTCTGGGACCGGGGTGTGTTAGATACACTGTCCTTTCCCCCCTCTCTCTCTGGGACCGGGGTGCGTTAGATACACTGTCCTTTTCCCCCCTCTCTCTCTGGGACCGGTGTGTGTTAGATACACTGTCCTTTCCCCTCTCTCTCTCTCGGGGACCGGGGTGTGTTAGATACACTGTCCTTTCCCCCCTCTCTCTCTGGGACCGGGGTGCGTTAGATACACTGTCCTTTCCCCCCTCTCTCTCTCTGGGACCGGGGTGTGTTAGATAAACTGTCCTTTCCCCCCTCTCTCTCTCTCTGGGACCGGGGTGTGTTAGATACACTGTCCTTTCCCCTCTCTCTCTCTCTGGGACCGGGGTGCGTTAGATAAACTGTCCTTTCCCCCCCCTCTCTCTCTCTGGGACCGGGGTGTGTTAGATACACTGTCCTTTCCCCCCTCTCTCTGGGACCGGGGTGTGTTAGATACACTGTCCTTTCCCCCCTCTCTCTCGGACCGGGGTGTGTTAGATACACTGTCCTTTCCCCCCTCTCTCTAGGACCGGGGTGTGTTAGATACACTGTCCTTTCCCCCATCTCTATAGGACCGGGGTGTGTTAGATACACTGTCCTTTCCCCCCTCTCTCTCTCTCTCTGGGACCGGGGTGTGTTAGATACACTGTCCTTTCCCCCCTCTCTCTCAGGGACCGGGGTGTGTTAGATACACTGTCCTTTCCCCCCTCTCTCTCTCGGGACCGGGGTGTGTTAGGTACACTGTCCTTTCCCCCCTCTCTCTCTCTGGGACTGGGGTGTGTTAGATACACTGTCCTTTCCCCCCTCTCTCTCAGGGACCGGGGTGTGTTAGAGACACTGTCCTTTCCCCCCTCTCTCTCTCGGGGACCGGGGTGTGTTAGATACACTGTCCTTTCCCCCCTCTCTCTCTCTGGGACTGGGGTGTGTTAGATACACTGTCCTTTCCCCCCCCTCTCTCTGGGACTGGGGTGTGTTAGATACACTGTCCTTTCCCCCCCCTCTCTCTGGGACCGGGGTGTGTTAGATACACTATCCTTTCCCCCCCCTCTCTCTGGGACCGGGGTGTGTTAGATACACTATCCTTTCCCCCCTCTCCCTCTCTCTCTGGGTCCGGGGTGTGTTAGATACACTGTCCTTTTCCCTCTCTCTCTCTGTGACCGGGGTGTGTTAGATACACTATCCTTTCCCCTCTCTCTCTCTGGGACCGGGGTGTGTTAGATACACTGTCCTTTCCCCCCACTCTCTCTCTGGGACCGGGATGTGTTAGATACACTGTCCTTTCCCCCCTCTCTCTCTTGGACTGGGGTGTGTTGATACACTGTCCTTTCCCTCTCTCTCTCTCTCTCTGGGACCGGGATGTGTTAGATACACTGTCCTTTCCCCCCCTCTCTCTCTGGGACCGGGGAGTGTTAGATACACTGTCCTTTCCCCCCCTCTCTCTCTGTCTCTGGGGCCGGGGTGTGTTAGATACACTGTCCTTTCACCCCCTCTCTCTCTGGGACCGGGGTGTGTTAGATACACTGTCCTTTCCCCCCTCTCTCTCTCTGGGACCGGGGTGTGTTATATACACTGTCCTTTCCCCCCGTCTCTCTCTGGGACCGGGGTGTGTTAGATACACTGTCCTTTCCCCCCTCTCTCTCTCTGGGACCGGGGTGTGTTAGATACACTGTCCTTTCCCCCCCTCTCTCTGGGACCGGGGTGTGTTAGATACACTGTCCTTTCCCCCCTCTCTCTATCTGGGACTGGGGTGTGTTAGATACACTGTCCTTTCCCCCCTCTCTCTCTGGGACCGGGGTGTGTTAGATACACTGTCCTTTCCCCCCTCTCTCTCTCTCTGGGACCGGGGTGTGTTAGATACACTGTCCTTTCCCCCCTCTCTCTCTCTCTGGGACCGGGGTGTGTTAGATACACTGTCCTTTCCCCCCTCTCTCTCTCTCTGGGACCGGGGTGTGTTAGATACACTGTCCTTTCCCCCCTCTCTCTCTGGGACCGGGGTGTGTTAGATACACTGTCCTTTCCCCCCTCTCTCTCTCTCTGGGACCGGGGCGTGTTAGATTCACTGTCCTTTCCCCCACCGTCTCTCTCTCTGGGACCGGGGTGTGTTAGATACACTGTCCTTTCCCCTCCTCTCTCTCTCTGGGACCGGTGTGTGTTAGATACACTGTCCTTTCCCCTCTCTCTCTCTCTGGGACCGGGGTGTGTTAGATACACTGTCCTTTCCCCCCTCTCTCTCTGGGACCGGGGTGCGTTAGATACACTGTCCTCTCCCCCCCTCTCTCTCTGGGACCGGGGTGTGTTAGATACACTGTCCTTTCCCCCCTCTCTCTCTCTCTAGGACCGGGGTGTGTTAGATACACTGTCTTTCCCCCCTCTCTCTAGGACCGGGGTGTGTTAGATACACTGTCCTTTCCCCCCTCTCTCTATCTGGGACTGGGGTGTGTTAGATACACTGTCCTTTCCCCCCTGTCTCTCTGGGACCGGTGTGTGTTAGATACACTGTCCTTTCGCCTCTCTCTCTCTCTGGGACCGGGGTGTGTTAGATACACTGTCCTTTCCCCCCTCTCTCTCTGGGACCGGGGTGCGTTAGATACACTGTCCTTTCCCCCCCTCTCTCTCTGGGACCGGTGTGTGTTAGATACACTGTCCTTTCCCCTCTCTCTCTCTCGGGGACCGGGGTGTGTTAGATACACTGTCCTTTCCCCCCTCTCTCTCTGGGACCGGGGTGCGTTAGATACACTGTCCTTTCCCCCCTCTCTCTCTCTGGGACCGGGGTGTGTTAGATAAACTGTCCTTTCCCCCCTCTCTCTCTCTCTGGGACCGGGGTGTGTTAGATACACTGTCCTTTCCCCTCTCTCTCTCTCTGGGACCGGGGTGCGTTAGATAAACTGTCCTTTCCCCCCCCTCTCTCTCTCTGGGACCGGGGTGTGTTAGATACACTGTCCTTTCCCCCCTCTCTCTGGGACCGGGGTGTGTTAGATACACTGTCCTTTCCCCCCTCTCTCTCGGACCGGGGTGTGTTAGATACACTGTCCTTTCCCCCCTCTCTCTAGGACCGGGGTGTGTTAGATACACTGTCATTTCCCCCATCTCTATAGGACCGGGGTGTGTTAGATATACTGTCCTTTCCCCCCCTCTCTCTCTCTGGGACCGGGGTGTGTTAGATACACTGTCCTTTCCCTCCTCTCTCTCTCTGGGACCGGGGTGTGTTAGATACACTGTCCTTTCCCCCCTCTCTCTCTCTGGGACCGGGGTGTGTTAGATAAACTGTCCTTTCCCCCCTCTCTCTCTGGGACCGGGGTGTGTTAGATACACTGTCCTTTCCCCCCTCTCTATAGGACCGGGGTGTGTTAGATATACTGTCCTTTCCCCCCTCTCTCTCTCTGGGACCGGGGTGTGTTAGATACACTGTCCTTTCCCCCCTCTCTCTAGGACCGGGGTGTGTTAGATACACTGTCCTTTCCCCCCTCTCTCTCTGGGACCGGGGTGTGTTAGATACACTGTCCTTTCCCCCCTCTCTCTAGGACCGGGGTGTGTTCGATACACTGTCCTTTCGCCCCCCTCTCTCCCTGGGACCGGGGTGTGTTAGATACACTGTCCTTTTCCCCCTCTCTCTCTCAGGGACCGGGGTGTGTTCGATACACTGTCCTTTCCCCCCTCTCTCTCTCTGGGACCGGGGTGTGTTAGATACACTGTCCTTTCCCCCCTCTCTCTCTCTGGGACCAGGGTGTGTCAGATACACTGTCCATTCCCCCCTCTCTCTCTCTGGGACCGGGGTGTGTTAGATACTCTGTCCTTTCCCCCCTCTCTCTCTCTCTGGGACCGGGGTGTGTTAGATAAACTGTCCTTTCCCCCACCGTCTCTCTCTCTGGGACCGGGGTGTGTTAGATACACTGTCCTTTCCCCCCCTCTCTCTCTCTGGGACCGGTGTGTGTTAGATACACTGTCCTTTCCCCCCTCTCTCTCTGGGACCGGGGTGCGTTAGATACACTGTCCTTTCCCCCCCTCTCTCTCTGGGACCGGGGTGTGTTAGATACACTGTCCTTTCCCCCCTCTCTCTCTCTCTGGGACCGGGGTGTGTTAGATACACTGTCCTTTCCCCCCTCTCTCTCTGGGACCGGGGTGTGTTAAATACACTGTCCTTTCCCCCCTCTCTCTAGGACCGGGCTGTGTTAGATACACTGTCCTTTCCCCCCTCTCTCTCTGGGACCGGGGTGTGTTAGATACACTGTCCTTCCCCCCCTCTCTCTGGGACCGGGGTTTGTTAGATACACTGTCCTTTCCCCCCTCTCTCTCTCTCTGGGACCGGGGTGTGTTTGATACACTGTCCTTTCCCCCCTCTCTCTCGGACCGGGGTGTGTTAGATACACTGTCCTTTCCCCCCTCTCTCTCTCTCTAGGACCGGGGTGTGTTAGATACACTGTCCTTTCCCCCCTCTCTCTAGGACCGGGGTGTGTTAGATACACTGTCCTTGCCCCTCTCTCTCTCTCTGGGACCGGGGTGTGTTAGATAAACTGTCCTTTCCCCCCTCTCTCTCTCTCTGGGACCGGGGTGTGTTTGATACACTGTCCTTTCCCCCCACTCTCTCTGGGACCGGGGTGTGTTAGATACACTGTCCTTTCCGCCCCCCTCTCTCCCTGGGACCGGGGTGTGTTAGATACACTGTCCTTTCCCCCCTCTCTCTCTCAGGGACCGGGGTGTGTTAGATACACTGTCCTTTCCCCCCTCTCTCTCTCTGGGACCGGGGTGTGTTACATACACTGTCCTTTCCCCCCTCTCTCTCTCTGGGACCGGGGTGTGTCAGATACACTGTCCATTCCCCCCTCTCTCTCTCTGGGACCGGGGTGTGTTAGATACTCTGTCCTTTCCCCCCTCTCTCTCTCTCTGGGACCGGGGTGTGTTAGATACACTGTCCTTTCCCCCACCGTCTCTCTCTCTGGGACCGGGGTGTGTTAGATACACTGTCCTTTCCCCCCCTCTTTCTCTCTGGGACCAGGGTGTGTTAGATACACTGTCCTTTCCCCTCTCTCTCTCTCTGGGACCGGGGTGTGTTAGATACACTGTCCTTTCCCCCCTCTCTCTCTGGGACCGGGGTGCGTTAGATACACTGTCCTTTCCCCCCCTCTCTCTCTGGGACCGGGGTGTGTCAGATACACTGTCCTTTCCCCCTCTCTCTAGGACCGGGGTGTGTTAGATACACTGTCCTTTCCCCCATCTCTATAGGACCGGGGTGTGTTAGATATACTGTCCTTTCCCCCCTCTCTTTCTCTGGGACCGGGGTGTGTTAGATAAACTGTCCTTTCCCCCCTCTCTCTCTCTCTGGGACCGGGGTGTGTTTGATACACTGTCCTTTCCCCCCTCTCTCTCAGGGACCGGGGTGTGTTAGATACACTGTCCTTTCCCCCCTCTCTCTCTCGGGGACCGGGGTGTGTTAGGTACACTGTCCTTTCCCCCCTCTCTCTCTCTCTGGGACTGGGGTGTGTTAGATACACTGTCCTTTCCCCCCTCTCTCTCAGGGACCGGGGTGTGTTAGAAACACTGTCCTTTCCCCCCTCTCTCTCTCGGGGACCGGGGTGTGTTAGATACACTGTCCTTTCCCCCCTCTCTCTCTCTGGGACTGGGGTGTGTTAGATACACTGTCCTTTCCCCCCCCTCTCTCTGGGACTGGGGTGTATTAGATACACTGTCCTTTCCCCCCCCTCTCTCTGGAACCGGGGTGTGTTAGATACACTATCCTTTCCCCCCTCTCCCTCTCTCTCTGGGACCGGGGTGTGTTAGATACACTGTCCTTTCCCCTCTCTCTCTCTGTGACCGGGGTGTGTTAGATACACTGTCCTTTCCCCTCTCTCTCTCTGGGACCGGGGTGTGTTAGATACACTGTCCTTTCCCCCCACACTCTCTCTCTGGGACCGGGATGTGTTAGATACACTGTCCTTTCCCCCCCTCTCTCTCTGGGATCGGGGAGTGTTAGATACACTGTCCTTTCCCCCCCTCTCTCTCTGTCTCTGGGGCCGGGGTGTGTTAGATACACTGTCCTTTCACCCCCTCTCTCTCTGGGACCGGGGTGTGTTAGATACACTGTCCTTTCCCCCCTCTCTCTCTCTGGGACCGGGGTGTGTTAGATACACTGTCCTTTCCCCCCGTCTCTCTCTGGGACCGGGGTGTGTTAGATACACTGTCCTTTCCCCCCTCTCTCTCTCTGGGACCGGGGTGTGTTAGATACACTGTCCTTTCCCCCCCTCACTCTGGGACCGGGGTGTGTTAGATACACTGTCCTTTCCCCCCTCTCTCTATCTGGGACTGGGGTGTGTTAGATACACTGTCCTTTCCCCTCTCTCCCTCTGGGACCGGGGTGTGTTAGATACACTGTCCTTCAACCCTCTCTGTCTGGGACCGGGACGTGTTAGATACACTGTCCTTTCCCCCCTCTCTCTCTCTCTGGGACCGGGGTGTGTTAGATATACTGTCCTTTCCCCCCTCTCTTTCTCTGGGACCGGGGTGTGTTAGATAAACTGTCCTTTCCCCCCTCTCTCTCTCTCTGGGACCGGGGTGTGTTTGATACACTGTCCTTTCCCCCCTCTCTCTCAGGGACCGGGGTGTGTTAGATACACTGTCCTTTCCCCCCTCTCTCTCAGGGACCGGGGTGTGTTAGATACACTGTCCTTTCCCCCCTCTCTCTCTCTGGGACCGGGGTGTGTTAGATACACTGTCCTTTCCCCCCCTCTCTCTGGGACCGGGGTGTGTTAGATACACTGTCCTTTCCCCCCTCTCTCTATCTGGGACTGGGGTGTGTTAGATACACTGTCCTTTCCCCTCTCTCCCTCTGGGACCGGGGTGTGTTAGATACACTGTCCTTCAACCCTCTCTGTCTGGGACCGGGGCGTGTTAGATACACTGTCCTTTCCCCCCTCTCTCTCTCTCTGGGACCGGGGTGCGTTAGATATACTGTCCTTTCCCCCCTCTCTTTCTCTGGGACCGGGGTGTGTTAGATAAACTGTCCTTTCCCCCCTCTCTCTCTCTCTGGGACCGGGGTGTGTTTGATACACTGTCCTTTCCCCCCTCTCTCTCTCGGGGACTGGGGTGTGTTAGGTACACTGTCCTTTCCCCTCTCTCTCTCTCTGGGACTGGGGTGTGTTAGATACACTGTCCTTTCCCCCCTCTCTCTCAGGGACCGGGGTGTGTTAGATACACTGTCCTTTCCCCCCACTCTCTCTCGGGGACCGGGGTGTGTTAGATACACTGTCCTTTCCCCCCTCTCTCTCTCTGGGACTGGGGTGTGTTAGATACACTGTCCTTTCCCCCCTCTCTCTCAGGGACCGGGGTGTGTTAGATACACTGTCCTTTCCCCCCTCTCTCTCTCGGGGACCGGGGTGTGTTAGATACACTGTCCTTTCCCCCCTCTCTCTCTCGGGGACCGGGGTGTGTTAGATACACTGTCCTTTCCCCCCTCTCTCTCTCTGGGACTGGGGTGTGTTAGATACACTGTCCTTTCCCCCCCCTCTCTCTGGGACTGGGGTGTGTTAGATACACTATCCTTTCCCCCCCCTCTCTCTGGGACCGGGGTGTGTTAGATACACTGTCCTTTCCCCTCTCTCTCTCTGTGACCGGGGTGTGTTAGATACACTGTCCTTTCCCCTCTCTCTCTCTGGGACCGGGGTGTGTTAGATACACTGTCCTTTCCCCCCACACTCTCTCTCTCTGGGACTGGGGTGTGTTAGATACACTGTCCTTTCCCCCTCTCTCTCTCTCTGGGACCGGGATGTGTTAGATACAATGTCCTTTCCCCCCCTCTCTCTCTGGGACCGGGGAGTGTTAGATACACTGTCCTTTCCCCCCTCTCTCTCTCTGGGACCGGGGTGTGTTAGATACACTGTCCTTTCCCCCCGTCTCTCTCTGGGACCGGGGTGTGTTAGATACACTGTCCTTTCCCCCCTCTCTCTCTCTGGGACCGGGGTGTGTTAGATACACTGTCCTTTCCCCCCCTCTCTCTGGGACCGGGGTGTGTTAGATACACTGTCCTTTCCCCCCTCTCTCTATCTGGGACTGGGGTGTGTTAGATACACTGTCCTTTCCCCTCTCTCCCTCTGGGACCGGGGTGTGTTAGATACACTGTCCTTCAACCCTCTCTGTCTGGGACCGGGGTGTGTTAGATACACTGTCCTTTCCCCCCCCTCTCTCTCTCTGGGACCGGGGTGTGTTAGATACACTGTCCTTTCCCCCACCGTCTCTCTCTCTGGGACCGGGGTGTGTTAGATACACTGTCCTTTCCCCCCATCTCTCTCTCTGGGAGCGGTGTGTGTTAGATACACTGTCCTTTCCCCTCTCTCTCTCTCTGGGACCGGGGTGTGTTAGATACACTGTCCTTTCCCCCCTCTCTCTCTGGGACCGGGGTGCGTTAGATACACTGTCCTTTCCCCCCCTCTCTCTCTGGGACCGGGGTGTGTTAGATACACTGTCCTTTCCCCCCTCTCTCTCTCTCTAGGACCGGGGTGTGTTAGATACACTGTCCTTTCCCCCCTCTCTCTAGGACCGGGGTGTGTTAGATACACTGTCCTTTCCCCCCTCTCTCTATCTGGGACTGGGGTGTGTTAGATACACTGTCCTTTCCCCCCTCTCTCTCTGGGACCGGTGTGTGTTAGATACACTGTCCTTTCCCCTCTCTCTCTCTCTGGGACCGGGGTGTGTTAGATACACTGTCCCTTCCCCCCTCTCTCTCTGGGACCGGGGTGCGTTAGATACACTGTCCTTTCCCCCCTCTCTCTCTCTGGGACCGGGGTGTGTTAGATACACTGTCCTTTCCCCCCCTCTCTCTGGGACCGGGGTGTGTTAGATACACTGTCCTTTCCCCCCTCTCTCTATCTGGGACTGGGGTGTGTTAGATACACTGTCCTTTCCCCTCTCTCCCTCTGGGACCGGGGTGTGTTAGATACACTGTCCTTCAACCCTCTCTGTCTGGGACCGGGGTGTGTTAGATACACTGTCCTTTCCCCCCTCTCTCTCTCTCTGGGACCGGGGTGTGTTAGATATACTGTCCTTTCCCCCCTCTCTTTCTCTGGGACCGGGGTGTGTTAGATAAACTGTCCTTTCCCCCCTCTCTCTCTCTCTGGGACCGGGGTGTGTTTGATACACTGTCCTTTCCCCCCTCTCTCTCTCGGGGACCGGGGTGTGTTAGATACACTGTCCTTTCCCCCCTCTCTCTCTCCGGGACCGGGGTGTGTTAGGTACACTGTCCTTTCCCCTCTCTCTCTCTCTGGGACTGGGGTGTGTTAGATACACTGTCCTTTCCCCCCTCTCTCTCAGGGACCGGGGTGTGTTAGATACACTGTCCTTTCCCCCCTCTCTCTCTCGGGGACCGGGGTGTGTTAGATACACTGTCCTTTCCCCCCTCTCTCTCTCTGGGACTGGGGTGTGTTAGATACACTGTCCTTTCCCCCCCCTCTCTCTGGGACTGGGGTGTGTTAGATACACTGTCCTTTCCCCCCCCTCTCTCTGGAACCGGGGTGTGTTAGATACACTATCCTTTCCCCCCTCTCCCTCTCTCTCTGGGACCGGGGTGTGTTAGATACACTGTCCTTTCCCCTCTCTCTCTCTGTGACCGGGGTGTGTTAGATACACTGTCCTTTCCCCTCTCTCTCTCTGGGACCGGGGTGTGTTAGATACACTGTCCTTTCCCCCCACACTCTCTCTCTCTGGGACTGGGGTGTGTTAGATACACTGTCCTTTCCCCCTCTCTCTCTCTCTGGGACCGGGATGTGTTAGATACACTGTCCTTTCCCCCCCTCTCTCTCTGGGACCGGGGAGTGTTAGATACACTGTCCTTTCCCCCCTCTCTCTCTCTGGGACCGGGGTGTGTTAGATACACTGTCCTTTCCCCCCGTCTCTCTCTGGGACCGGGGTGTGTTAGATACACTGTCCTTTCCCCCCTCTCTCTCTCTGGGACCGGGGTGTGTTAGATACACTGTCCTTTCCCCCCCTCTCTCTGGGACCGGGGTGTGTTAGATACACTGTCCTTTCCCCCCTCTCTCTATCTGGGACTGGGGTGTGTTAGATACACTGTCCTTTCCCCTCTCTCCCTCTGGGACCGGGGTGTGTTAGATACACTGTCCTTCAACCCTCTCTGTCTGGGACCGGGGTGTGTTAGATACACTGTCCTTTCCCCCCTCTCTCTCTCTCTGGGACCGGGGTGTGTTAGATACACTGTCCTTTCCCCCACCGTCTCTCTCTCTGGGACCGGGGTGTGTTAGATACACTGTCCTTTCCCCCCCTCTCTCTCTCTGGGACCGGGGTGTGTTAGATACACTGTCCTTACCCCTCTCTCTCTCTCTGGGACCGGGGTGTGTTAGATACACTGTCCTTTCCCCCCATCTCTCTCTCTGGGACCGGTGTGTGTTAGATACACTGTCCTTTCCCCTCTCTCTCTCTCTGGGACCGGGGTGTGTTAGATACACTGTCCTTTCCCCCCTCTCTCTCTGGGACCGGGGTGCGTTAGATACACTGTCCTTTCCCCCCCTCTCTCTCTGGGACCGGGGTGTGTTAGATACACTGTCCTTTCCCCCCTCTCTCTCTCTCTAGGACCGGGGTGTGTTAGATACACTGTCCTTTCCCCCCTCTCTCTAGGACCGGGGTGTGTTAGATACACTGTCCTTTCCCCCCTCTCTCTATCTGGGACTGGGGTGTGTTAGATACACTGTCCTTTCCCCCCTCTCTCTCTGGGACCGGTGTGTGTTAGATACACTGTCCTTTCCCCTCTCTCTCTCTCTGGGACCGGGGTGTGTTAGATACACTGTCCCTTCCCCCCTCTCTCTCTGGGACCGGGGTGCGTTAGATACACTGTCCTTTCCCCCCCTCTCTCTCTGGGACCGGTGTGTGTTTGATACACTGTCCTTTCCCCCCTCTCTCTCGGACCGGGGTGTGTTAGATACACTGTCCTTTCCCCTCTCTCTCTCTGGGACCGGGGTGTGTTAGATACACTGTCCTTTCCCCTCTCTCTCTCTGGGACCGGGGCGTGTTAGATACACTGTCCTTTCCCCTCTCTCTCTCTCTAGGACCGGGGTGTGTTAGATACACTGTCCTTACCCCCATCTCTATAGGACCGGGGTGTGTTAGATACACTGTCCTTTCCCCCCTCTCTCTCTCTGGGACCGGGGTGTGTTAGATAAACTGTCCTTTCCCCCCTCTCTCTCTCTCTGGGACCGGGGTGTGTTTGATACACTGTCCTTTCCCCCCTCTCTCTCTGGGACCGGGGTGTGTTAGATACACTGTCCTTTCCCCCCTCTCTCTCCCTGGGACCGGGGTGTGTTAGATACACTGTCCTTTCCCCCCTCTCTCTCTCTGGGACCAGGGTGTGTCAGATACACTGTCCATTCCCCCCTCTCTCTCTCAGGGACCGGGGTGTGTTAGATACACTGTCCTTTCCCCCCTCTCTCTCTCTGGGACCAGGGTGTGTCAGATACACTGTCCTTTCCCCCCTCTCTCTCTCTGGGACCGGGGTGTGTTAGATACACTGTCCTTTCCCCCCTCTCTCTCTCTGGGACCAGGGTGTGTCAGATACACTGTCCATTCCCCCCTCTCTCTCTCTGGGACCGGGGTGTGTTAGATACTCTGTCCTTTCCCCCCTCTCTCTCTCTCTGGGACCGGGGTGTGTTAGATAAACTGTCCTTTCCCCCACCGTCTCTCTCTCTGGGACCGGGGTGTGTTAGATACACTGTCCTTTCCCCCCCTCTCTCTCTCTGGGACCGGGGTGTGTTAGATACACTGTCCTTACCCCTCTCTCTCTCTCTGGGACCGGGGTGTGTTAGATACACTGTCCTTACCCCTCTCTCTCTCTCTGGGACCGGGGTGTGTTAGATGCACTGTCCTTTCCCGCCTCTCTCTCTCTCTAGGACCGGGGTGTGTTAGATACACTGTCCTTTCCCCCCTCTCTCTAGGACCGGGGTGTGTTAGATACACTGTCCTTTCCCCCATCTCTATAGGACCGGGGTGTGTTAGATATACTGTCCTTTCCCCCCTCTCTCTCTCTGGGACCAGGGTGTGTTAGATAAACTGTCCTTTCCCCCCTCTCTCTCTCTCTCTCTCTCTCTCTGGGACCGGGGTGTGTTAGATACACTGTCCTTTCCCCCCTCTCTCTCAGGGACCGGGGTGTGTTAGATACACTGTCCTTTCCCCCCTCTCTCTCTCGGGGACCGGGGTGTGTTAGATACACTGTCCTTTCCCCCCTCTCTCTCTCTTGGACTGGGGTGTGTTAGATACACTGTCCTTTCCCCCCCCTCTCTCTGGGACTGGGGTGTGTTAGATACACTGTCCTTTCCCCCCCCTCTCTCTGGGACCGGGGTGTGTTAGATACACTGTCCTTTCCCCCCTCTCCCTCTCTCTCTGGGACCGGGGTGTGTTAGATACACTGTCCTTTCCCCTCTCTCTCTCTGGGACCGGGGTGTGTTAGATACACTGTCCTTTCCCCCCCTCTCTCTTGGTCTCTGGAACCGGGGTGTGTTAGATACACTGTCCTTTCCCCCCTTCTCTCTCTGGGACCGGGGTGTGTTAGATACACTGTCCTTTCCCCCCTCTCTGTCTGGGACCGGGGTGTGTTAGATACACTGTCCTTTCCCCCCTCTCTCTGGGACCGGGGTGTGTTAGATACACTGTCCTTTCCCCCTCTCTGTTTGGGACCGGGGTGTGTTAGATACACTGTCCTTTCCCCCCTCTCTCTGGGACCGGGGTGTGTTAGATACACTGTCCTTTCCCCCCTCTCTCTATCTGGGACTGGGGTGTGTTAGATACACTGTCCTTTCCCCCCTCTCTCTATCTGGGACTGGGGTGTGTTAGATACACTGTCCTTTCCCCCTCTCTCTCTCTCTAGGACCGGGGTGTGTTAGATACACTGTCCTTTCCCCGCTCTCTCTCTCTCTGGGACTGGGGTGTGTTGGATACACTGTCCTTTCCCCCCCTCTCTCTCTCTGGGACCGGGGTGTGTTAGATACACTGTCCTTTCCCCCCCCTCTCTCTCTGAGAGCGGGGTGTGTTCAATACACTGTCTTTTGCCCCTGGCTCTCTCTGGGACCGGGGTGTGTTAGATACACTGTCCTTTCCCCCCTCTCTCTGGGACCGGGGTGTGTTAGATACACTGTCCTTTCCCCCCTCTCTCTCTCTGGGACCAGGGTGTGTTAGATACACTGTCCTTTCCGCCCCCCTCTCTCCCTGGGACCGGGGTGTGTTAGATACACTGTCCTTTCCCCCCTCTCTCTCTCAGGGACCGGGGTGTGTTAGATACACTGTCCTTTCCCCCCTCTCTCTCTCGGACCGGGGTGTGTTAGATACACTGTCCTTTCCCCCCTCTCTCTCTCTGGGACCAGGGTGTGTCAGATACACTGTCCATTCCCCCCTCTCTCTCTCTGGGACCGGGGTGTGTTAGATACTCTGTCCTTTCCCCCCTCTCTCTCTCTCTAGGACCGGGGTATGTTAGATACACTGTCCTTTCCCCCATCTCTATAGGACTGGGGTGTGTTAGATATACTGTCCTTTCCCCCCTCTCTCTCTCTGGGACCGGGGTGTGTTAGATAAACTGTCCTTTCCCCCCTCTCTCTCTCTCTGGGACCGGGGTGTGTTTGATACACTGTCCTTTCCCCCCTCTCTCTCTCTGGGACCGGGGTGTGTTAGATACACTGTCCCGTTCCCCTCTCTCTGTCTCTCTGGGACCGGGGTGTGTTAGATACACTGTCCTTTCCCCCCTCTCTCTCTCTGGGACCGGGGTGTGTTAGATACACTGTCCTTTCCCCTCTCTTTCTCTCTCTGGGACCGGGGTGTGTTAGATACACTGTCCTTTCCCCCCTCTCTCTCTCTCTCTCTCTCTGGGAGCGGGGTGTGTTAGATACACTGTCCTTTCCCCCCTCTCTCTCTCTGGGACCGGGGTGTGTTAGATAAACTGTCCTTTCCCCCCTCTCTCTCTCTGGGACCGGGGTGTGTTAGATACACTGTCCTTTCCCCCCTCTCTCTCTCTGGGACCAGGGTGTGTCAGATACACTGTCCATTCCCACCTCTCTCTCTCTGTGACCGGGGTGTGTTAGATACACTGTCCTTTCCCTCCTCTCTCTCTCTGGGACCGGGGTGTGTTAGATACACTGTCCTTTCCCCGCTCTCTGTCTGGGACCGGGGTGTGTTAGATACACTGTCCTTTCCCCCCTCTCTCTCTCTCTGGGACCGGGGTGTGTTAGATACACTGTCCTTTCCCCCACCGTCTCTCTCTCTGGGACCGGGGTGTGTTAGATACACTGTCCTTTCCCCCCCTCTCTCTCTCTGGGACCGGGGTGTGTTAGATACACTGTCCTTTCCCCTCTCTCTCTCTCTGGGACCGGGGTGTGTGAGATACACTGTCCTTTCCCCCCTCTCTCTGGGACCGGGGTGTGTTAGATACACTGTCCTTTCCCCCCTCTCTCTCTGGGACCGGGGTGCGTTAGATACACTGTCCTTTCCCCCCCTCTCTCTCTGGGACCGGGGTGTGTTAGATACACTGTCCTTTCCCCCATCTCTATAGGACCGGGGTGTGTTAGATACACTGTCCTTTCCCCCCTCTCTCTAGGACCGGGGTGTGTTAGATACACTGTCCTTTCCCCCCTCTCTCTAGGACCGGGATGTGTTAGATACACTGTCCTTTCCGCCCCCCTCTCACCCTGGGACCGGGGTGTGTTAGATACACTGTCCTTTCCCCCCTCTCTCTCTCAGGGACCGGGGTGTGTTAGATACACTGTCCTTTCCCCCCTTTCTCTCTCTCGGACCGGGGTGTGTTAGATACACGGTCCTTTCCCCCCTCTCTCTCTCTGGGACCAGGGTGTGTCAGATACACGGTCCTTTCCCCCCCCTCTCTCTCTGGGACCAGGGTGTGTCAGATACACTGTCCATTCCCCCCTCTCTCTCTCTGGGACCGGGGTGTGTTGGATACTCTGTCCTTTCCCCCCTCTCTCTCTCTGGGACCGGGGTTTGTTAGATACACTGTCCTTTCCCCCCTCTCTCTCTCTGGGACCGGGGTGTGTTAGATACACTGTCCTTTCCCCCACCGTCTCTCTCTCTGGGACCGGGGTGTGTTAGATACACTGTCCTTTCCCCCCCTCTCTCTCTCTGGGACCGGGGTGTGTTAGATACACTGTCCTTTCCCCCACCGTCTCTCTCTCTGGGACCGGGGTGTGTTAGATACACTGTCCTTTCCCCCCCTCTCTCTCTCTGGGACCGGTGTGTGTTAGATACACTGTCCTTTCCCGTCTCTCTCTCTCTGGGATCGGGGTGTGTTAGATACACTGTCCTTTCCCCCCTCTCTCTCTGGGACCGGGGTGCGTTAGATACACTGTCCTTTCCCCCCCTCTCTCTCTGGGACCGGGGTGTGTTAGATACACTGTCCTTTCCCCACTCTCTCTCTCTCTAGGACCGGGGTGTGTTAAATACACTGTCCTTTCCCCTCTCTCTCTCTCTGGGACCGGGGTGTGTTAGATACACTGTCCTTTCCCCCCTCTCTCTCTCTCTAGGACCGGGGTGTGTTAGATACACTGTCCTTTCCCCCCTCTCTCTCTCTGGGACCGGGGTGTGTTAGATAAACTGTCCTTTCCCCCCTCTCTCTCTCTCTGGGACCGGGGTGTGTTAGATACACTGTCCTTTCCCCCCTCTCTCTCGGACCGGGGTGTGTTTGATACACTGTCCTTTCCCCCCTCTCTCTCTGGGACCAGGGTGTGTTAGATACACTGTCCTTTCCGCCCCCCTCTCTCCCTGGGACCGGGGTGTGTTAGATACACTGTCCTTTCCCCCCTCTCTCTCTCAGGGACCGGGGTGTGTTAGATACACTGTCCTTTCCCCCCTCTCTCTCTCGGACCGGGGTGTGTTAGATACACTGTCCTTTCCCCCCTCTCTCTCTCTGGGACCAGGGTGTGTCAGATACACTGTCCATTCCCCCCTCTCTCTCTCTGGGACCGGGGTGTGTTAGATACTCTGTCCTTTCCCCCCTCTCTCTCTCTCTAGGACCGGGGTATGTTAGATACACTGTCCTTTCCCCCATCTCTATAGGACTGGGGTGTGTTAGATATACTGTCCTTTCCCCCCTCTCTCTCTCTGGGACCGGGGTGTGTTAGATAAACTGTCCTTTCCCCCCTCTCTCTCTCTCTCGGACCGGGGTGTGTTTGATACACTGTCCTTTCCCCCCTCTCTCTCTCTGGGACCGGGGTGTGTTAGATACACTGTCCCGTTCCCCTCTCTCTGTCTCTCTGGGACCGGGGTGTGTTAGATACACTGTCCTTTCCCCCCTCTCTCTCTCTGGGACCGGGGTGTGTTAGATACACTGTCCTTTCCCCCCTCTCTCTCCCTGGGACCGGGGTGTGTTAGATACACTGTCCTTTCCCCCCTCTCTCTCTCTGGGACCAGGGTGTGTCAGATACACTGTCCATTCCCCCCTCTCTCTCTCAGGGACCGGGGTGTGTTAGATACACTGTCCTTTCCCCCCTCTCTCTCTCTGGGACCAGGGTGTGTCAGATACACTGTCCTTTCCCCCCTCTCTCTCTCTGGGACCGGGGTGTGTTAGATACACTGTCCTTTCCCCCCTCTCTCTCTCTGGGACCAGGGTGTGTCAGATACACTGTCCATTCCCCCCTCTCTCTCTCTGGGACCGGGGTGTGTTAGATACTCTGTCCTTTCCCCCCTCTCTCTCTCTCTGGGACCGGGGTGTGTTAAATAAACTGTCCTTTCCCCCACCGTCTCTCTCTCTGGGACCGGGGTGTGTTAGATACACTGTCCTTTCCCCCCCTCTCTCTCTCTGGGACCGGGGTGTGTTAGATACACTGTCCTTACCCCTCTCTCTCTCTCTGGGACCGGGGTGTGTTAGATACACTGTCCTTACCCCTCTCTCTCTCTCTGGGACCGGGGTGTGTTAGATGCACTGTCCTTTCCCGCCTCTCTCTCTCTCTAGGACCGGGGTGTGTTAGATACACTGTCCTTTCCCCCCTCTCTCTAGGACCGGGGTGTGTTAGATACACTGTCCTTTCCCCCATCTCTATAGGACCGGGGTGTGTTAGATATACTGTCCTTTCCCCCCTCTCTCTCTCTGGGACCAGGGTGTGTTAGATAAACTGTCCTTTCCCCCCTCTCTCTCTCTCTGGGACCAGGGTGTGTTAGATACACTGTCCTTTCCCCCCTCTCTCTCTGGGACCGGGGTGTGTTAGATACACTGTCCTTTCGGCCCCCCTCTCTCCCTGCGACCGGGGTGTGTTAGATACACTGTCCTTTCCCCCCTCTCTCTCTCTGGGACCGGGGTGTGTTAGATACACTGTCCTTTCCCCCCTCTCTCTCTCTGGGACCAGGGTGTGTCAGATACACTGTCCATTCCCCCCTCTCTCTCTCTGGGACCGGGGTGTGTTAGATACACTGTCCTTTCCCTCCTCTCTCTCTCTGGGACCGGGGTCTGTTAGATACACTGTCCTTTCCCCCCTCTCTGTCTGGGACCGGGGTGTGTTAGATACACTGTCCTTTCCCCCCTCTCTCTCTCTCTGGGACCGGGGTGTGTTAGATACACTGTCCTTTCCCCCCTCTCTCAGGGACCGGAGTGTGTTAGATACACTGTCCTTTCCCCACTCTCTCTCTCTCTGGGACCGGGGTGTGTTAGATACACTGTCCTTTCCCCCACCGTCTCTCTCTCTGGGACCGGGGTGTGTTAGATACACTGTCCTTTCCCCCCCTCTCTCTCTCTGGGACCGGTGTGTGTTAGATACACTGTCCTTTCCCGTCTCTCTCTCTCTGGGATCGGGGTGTGTTAGATACACTGTCCTTTCCCCCCTCTCTCTCTGGGACCGGGGTGCGTTAGATACACTGTCCTTTCCCCCCCTCTCTCTCTGGGACCGGGGTGTGTTAGATACACTGTCCTTTCCCCACTCTCTCTCTCTCTAGGACCGGGGTGTGTTAAATACACTGTCCTTTCCCCTCTCTCTCTCTCTGGGACCGGGGTGTGTTAGATACACTGTCCTTTCCCCCCTCTCTCTCTCTCTAGGACCGGGGTGTGTTAGATACACTGTCCTTTCCCCCCTCTCTCTCTCTGGGACCGGGGTGTGTTAGATAAACTGTCCTTTCCCCCCTCTCTCTCTCTCTGGGACCGGGGTGTGTTAGATACACTGTCCTTTCCCCCCTCTCTCTCGGACCGGGGTGTGTTTGATACACTGTCCTTTCCCCCCTCTCTCTCTGGGACCAGGGTGTGTTAGATACACTGTCCTTTCCGCCCCCCTCTCTCCCTGGGACCGGGGTGTGTTAGATACACTGTCCTTTCCCCCCTCTCTCTCTCAGGGACCGGGGTGTGTTAGATACACTGTCCTTTCCCCCCTCTCTCTCTCGGACCGGGGTGTGTTAGATACACTGTCCTTTCCCCCCTCTCTCTCTCTGGGACCAGGGTGTGTCAGATACACTGTCCATTCCCCCCTCTCTCTCTCTGGGACCGGGGTGTGTTAGATACTCTGTCCTTTCCCCCCTCTCTCTCTCTCTAGGACCGGGGTATGTTAGATACACTGTCCTTTCCCCCATCTCTATAGGACTGGGGTGTGTTAGATATACTGTCCTTTCCCCCCTCTCTCTCTCTGGGACCGGGGTGTGTTAGATAAACTGTCCTTTCCCCCCTCTCTCTCTCTCTGGGACCGGGGTGTGTTTGATACACTGTCCTTTCCCCCCTCTCTCTCTCTGGGACCGGGGTGTGTTAGATACACTGTCCCGTTCCCCTCTCTCTGTCTCTCTGGGACCGGGGTGTGTTAGATACACTGTCCTTTCCCCCCTCTCTCTCTCTGGGACCGGGGTGTGTTAGATACACTGTCCTTTCCCCTCTCTTTCTCTCTCTGGGACCGGGGTGTGTTAGATACACTGTCCTTTCCCCCCTCTCTCTCTCTCTCTCTCTCTGGGAGCGGGGTGTGTTAGATACACTGTCCTTTCCCCCCTCTCTCTCTCTGGGACCGGGGTGTGTTAGATAAACTGTCCTTTCCCCCCTCTCTCTCTCTGGGACCGGGGTGTGTTAGATACACTGTCCTTTCCCCCCTCTCTCTCTCTGGGACCAGGGTGTGTCAGATACACTGTCCATTCCCACCTCTCTCTCTCTGTGACCGGGGTGTGTTAGATACACTGTCCTTTCCCTCCTCTCTCTCTCTGGGACCGGGGTGTGTTAGATACACTGTCCTTTCCCCGCTCTCTGTCTGGGACCGGGGTGTGTTAGATACACTGTCCTTTCCCCCCTCTTTCTCTCTCTGGGACCGGGGTGTGTTAGATACACTGTCCTTTCCCCCACCGTCTCTCTCTCTGGGACCGGGGTGTGTTAGATACACTGTCCTTTCCCCCCCTCTCTCTCTCTGGGACCGGGGTGTGTTAGATACACTGTCCTTTCCCCTCTCTCTCTCTCTGGGACCGGGGTGTGTGAGATACACTGTCCTTTCCCCCCTCTCTCTGGGACCGGGGTGTGTTAGATACACTGTCCTTTCCCCCCTCTCTCTCTGGGACCGGGGTGCGTTAGATACACTGTCCTTTCCCCCCCTCTCTCTCTGGGACCGGGGTGTGTTAGATACACTGTCCTTTCCCCCATCTCTATAGGACCGGGGTGTGTTAGATACACTGTCCTTTCCCCCCTCTCTCTAGGACCGGGGTGTGTTAGATACACTGTCCTTTCCCCCCTCTCTCTAGGACCGGGATGTGTTAGATACACTGTCCTTTCCGCCCCCCTCTCACCCTGGGACCGGGGTGTGTTAGATACACTGTCCTTTCCCCCCTCTCTCTCTCAGGGACCGGGGTGTGTTAGATACACTGTCCTTTCCCCCCTTTCTCTCTCTCGGACCGGGGTGTGTTAGATACACGGTCCTTTCCCCCCTCTCTCTCTCTGGGACCAGGGTGTGTCAGATACACGGTCCTTTCCCCCCCCTCTCTCTCTGGGACCAGGGTGTGTCAGATACACTGTCCATTCCCCCCTCTCTCTCTCTGGGACCGGGGTGTGTTGGATACTCTGTCCTTTCCCCCCTCTCTCTCTCTGGGACCGGGGTTTGTTAGATACACTGTCCTTTCCCCCCTCTCTCTCTCTGGGACCGGGGTGTGTTAGATACACTGTCCTTTCCCCCACCGTCTCTCTCTCTGGGACCGGGGTGTGTTAGATACACTGTCCTTTCCCCCCCTCTCTCTCTCTGGGACCGGGGTGTGTTAGATACACTGTCCTTTCCCCCACCGTCTCTCTCTCTGGGACCGGGGTGTGTTAGATACACTGTCCTTTCCCCCCCTCTCTCTCTCTGGGACCGGTGTGTGTTAGATACACTGTCCTTTCCCGTCTCTCTCTCTCTGGGATCGGGGTGTGTTAGATACACTGTCCTTTCCCCCCTCTCTCTCTGGGACCGGGGTGCGTTAGATACACTGTCCTTTCCCCCCCTCTCTCTCTGGGACCGGGGTGTGTTAGATACACTGTCCTTTCCCCACTCTCTCTCTCTCTAGGACCGGGGTGTGTTAAATACACTGTCCTTTCCCCTCTCTCTCTCTCTGGGACCGGGGTGTGTTAGATACACTGTCCTTTCCCCCCTCTCTCTCTCTCTAGGACCGGGGTGTGTTAGATACACTGTCCTTTCCCCCCTCTCTCTCTCTGGGACCGGGGTGTGTTAGATAAACTGTCCTTTCCCCCCTCTCTCTCTCTCTGGGACCGGGGTGTGTTAGATACACTGTCCTTTCCCCCCTCTCTCTCGGACCGGGGTGTGTTTGATACACTGTCCTTTCCCCCCTCTCTCTCTGGGACCAGGGTGTGTTAGATACACTGTCCTTTCCGCCCCCCTCTCTCCCTGGGACCGGGGTGTGTTAGATACACTGTCCTTTCCCCCCTCTCTCTCTCAGGGACCGGGGTGTGTTAGATACACTGTCCTTTCCCCCCTCTCTCTCTCGGACCGGGGTGTGTTAGATACACTGTCCTTTCCCCCCTCTCTCTCTCTGGGACCAGGGTGTGTCAGATACACTGTCCATTCCCCCCTCTCTCTCTCTGGGACCGGGGTGTGTTAGATACTCTGTCCTTTCCCCCCTCTCTCTCTCTCTAGGACCGGGGTATGTTAGATACACTGTCCTTTCCCCCATCTCTATAGGACTGGGGTGTGTTAGATATACTGTCCTTTCCCCCCTCTCTCTCTCTGGGACCGGGGTGTGTTAGATAAACTGTCCTTTCCCCCCTCTCTCTCTCTCTGGGACCGGGGTGTGTTTGATACACTGTCCTTTCCCCCCTCTCTCTCTCTGGGACCGGGGTGTGTTAGATACACTGTCCCGTTCCCCTCTCTCTGTCTCTCTGGGACCGGGGTGTGTTAGATACACTGTCCTTTCCCCCCTCTCTCTCTCTGGGACCGGGGTGTGTTAGATACACTGTCCTTTCCCCTCTCTTTCTCTCTCTGGGACCGGGGTGTGTTAGATACACTGTCCTTTCCCCCCTCTCTCTCTCTCTCTCTCTCTGGGAGCGGGGTGTGTTAGATACACTGTCCTTTCCCCCCTCTCTCTCTCTGGGACCGGGGTGTGTTAGATAAACTGTCCTTTCCCCCCTCTCTCTCTCTGGGACCGGGGTGTGTTAGATACACTGTCCTTTCCCCCCTCTCTCTCTCTGGGACCAGGGTGTGTCAGATACACTGTCCATTCCCACCTCTCTCTCTCTGTGACCGGGGTGTGTTAGATACACTGTCCTTTCCCTCCTCTCTCTCTCTGGGACCGGGGTGTGTTAGATACACTGTCCTTTCCCCGCTCTCTGTCTGGGACCGGGGTGTGTTAGATACACTGTCCTTTCCCCCCTCTCTCTCTCTCTGGGACCGGGGTGTGTTAGATACACTGTCCTTTCCCCCACCGTCTCTCTCTCTGGGACCGGGGTGTGTTAGATACACTGTCCTTTCCCCCCCTCTCTCTCTCTGGGACCGGGGTGTGTTAGATACACTGTCCTTTCCCCTCTCTCTCTCTCTGGGACCGGGGTGTGTGAGATACACTGTCCTTTCCCCCCTCTCTCTGGGACCGGGGTGTGTTAGATACACTGTCCTTTCCCCCCTCTCTCTCTGGGACCGGGGTGCGTTAGATACACTGTCCTTTCCCCCCCTCTCTCTCTGGGACCGGGGTGTGTTAGATACACTGTCCTTTCCCCCATCTCTATAGGACCGGGGTGTGTTAGATACACTGTCCTTTCCCCCCTCTCTCTAGGACCGGGGTGTGTTAGATACACTGTCCTTTCCCCCCTCTCTCTAGGACCGGGATGTGTTAGATACACTGTCCTTTCCGCCCCCCTCTCACCCTGGGACCGGGGTGTGTTAGATACACTGTCCTTTCCCCCCTCTCTCTCTCAGGGACCGGGGTGTGTTAGATACACTGTCCTTTCCCCCCTTTCTCTCTCTCGGACCGGGGTGTGTTAGATACACGGTCCTTTCCCCCCTCTCTCTCTCTGGGACCAGGGTGTGTCAGATACACGGTCCTTTCCCCCCCCTCTCTCTCTGGGACCAGGGTGTGTCAGATACACTGTCCATTCCCCCCTCTCTCTCTCTGGGACCGGGGTGTGTTGGATACTCTGTCCTTTCCCCCCTCTCTCTCTCTGGGACCGGGGTTTGTTAGATACACTGTCCTTTCCCCCCTCTCTCTCTCTGGGACCGGGGTGTGTTAGATACACTGTCCTTTCCCCCACCGTCTCTCTCTCTGGGACCGGGGTGTGTTAGATACACTGTCCTTTCCCCCCCTCTCTCTCTCTGGGACCAGGGTGTGTTAGATACACTGTCCTTTCTCCTCTCTCTCTCTCAGGAACCGGGGTGTGTTAGATACACTGTCCTTTCCCCCCTCTCTCTCTGGGACCGGGGTGCGTTAGATACACTGTCCTTTCCCCCCCTCTCTCTCTGGGACCGGGGTGTGTTAGATACACTGTCCTTTCCCGCCTCTCTCTCTCTCTAGGACCGGGGTGTGTTAGATACACTGTCCTTTCCCCCCTCTCTCTAGGACCGGGGTGTGTTAGATACACTGTCCTTTCCCCCATCTCTATAGGACCGGGGTGTGTTAGATATACTGTCCTTTCCCCCCTCTCTCTCTTTGGGACCGGGGTGTGTTAGATACACTGTCCTTTCCCCCCTCTCTCTCTCTCTGGGACCGGGGTGTGTTAGATACACTGTCCTTTCCCCCCTCTCTCTAGGACCGGGGTGTGTTAGATACACTGTCCTTTCCCCCCTCTCTCTAGGACCGGGGTGTGTTAGATACACTGTCCTTTCCGCCCCCCTCTCTCCCTGGGACCGGGGTGTGTTAGATACACTGTCCTTTCCCCCCTCTCTCTCTCTCTGGGACCGGGGTGTGTTAGATACACTGTCCTTTCCCTCCTTTCTCTCTCTGGGACCGGGGTGTGTTAGATACACTGTCCTTTCCCCCCTCTCTGTCTGGGACCGGGGTGTGTTAGATACACTGTCCTTTCCCCCCTCTCTCTCTCTCTGGGACCGGGGTGTGTTAGATACACTGTCCTTTCCCCTCCTCTCTCTATCTGGGACCGGTGTGTGTTAGATACACTGTCCTTTCCCCTCTCTCTCTCTCTGGGACCGGGGTGTGTTAGATACACTGTCCTTTCCCCCCTCTCTCTCTGGGACCGGGGTGCGTTAGATACACTGTCCTTTCCCCCCCTCTCTCTCTGGGACCGGGGTGTGTTAGATACACTGTCCTTTCCCCCCTCTCTCTCTCTCTAGGACCGGGGTGTGTTAGATACACTGTCCTTTCCCCCCTCTCTCTAGGACCGGGGTGTGTTAGATACACTGTCCTTTCCCCCCTCTCTATGGGACCGGGGTGTGTTAGATAAACTGTCCTTTCCCCCCTCTCTCTCTCTCTGGGACCGGGGTGTGTTGATACACTGTCCTTTCACCCCTCTCTCTCTGGGACCGGGGTGTGTTAGATACACTGTCCTTTCCCCCCTCTCTCTCTGGGACCGGGGTGTGTTAGATACACTGTCCTTTCCCCCCCCGCCTCTCTCTCTCTCTAGGACCGGGATGTGTTAGATACACTGTCCTTTCCGCCCCCCTCTCTCCCTGGGACCGGGGTGTGTTAGATACACTGTCCTTTCCCCCCTCTGTCTCTCAGGGGCCGGGGTGTGTTAGATACACGGTCCTTTCCCCCCTCACTCTCTCTGGGACCAGGGTGTGTCAGATACACTGTCCATTCCCCCCTCTCTCTCTCTGGGACCGGGGTGTGTTAGATACTCTGTCCTTTCCCCCCTCTCTCTCTCTCTGGGACCGGGGTGTGTTAGATACACTGTCCTTTCCCCCACCGTCTCTCTCTCTGGGACCGGGGTGTGTTAGATACACTGTCCTTTCCCCCCCTCTCTCTCTCTGGGAGCAGGGTGTGTTAGATACACTGTCCTTTCCCCTCTCTCTCTCTCTGGGACCGGGGTGTGTTAGATACTCTGTCCTTTCCCCCCTCTCTCTCTCTCTGGGACCGGGGTGTGTTAGATACACTGTCCTTTCCCCCACCGTCTCTCTCTCTGGGACCGGGGTGTGTTAGATACACTGTCCTTTCCCCCCCTCTCTCTCTCTGGGAGCAGGGTGTGTTAGATACACTGTCCTTTCCCCTCTCTCTCTCTCTGGGACCGGGGTGTGTTAGATACACTGTCCTTTCCCCCCTCTCTCTCTGGGACCGGGGTGCGTTAGATACACTGTCCTTTCCCCCCCTCTCTCTCTGGGACCGGGGTGTGTTAGATACACTGTCCTTTCCCGCCTCTCTCTCTCTCTAGGACCGGGGTGTGTTAGATACACTGTCCTTTCCCCCCTCTCTCTAGGACCGGGGTGTGTTAGATACACTGTCTTTTCCCCCATCTCTATAGGACCGGGGTGTGTTAGATATACTGTCCTTTCCCCCCTCTCTCTCTCTGGGACCGGGGTGTGTTTGATACACTGTCCTTTCCCCCCTCTCTATAGGACCAGGGTGTGTTAGATATACTGTCCTTTCCCCCCTCTATCTCTCTGGAACGGGGTGTGTTAGATAAACTGTCCTTTCCCCCCCCTCTCTCTCTCTGGGACCGGGGTGTGTTAGATACACTGTCCTTTCCCCCCTCTCTCTCGGACCGGGGTGTGTTAGATAAACTGTCCTTTCCCCCCTCTCTCTCTCTCTGGGACCGGGGTGTGTTTGATACACTGTCCTTTCCCCCCTCTCTCTCGGACCGGGGTGTGTTAGATAAACTGTCCTTTCCCCCCTCTCTCTCTCTGGGACCGGGGTGTGTTAGATACACTGTCCTTTCCCCCCTCTCTCTCTGGGACCGGGGTGTGTTAGATACACTGTCCTTTCCCCCCTCTCTCTCTCTGGGACAGGGGTGTGTTCGATACACTGTCCTTTCCCCCCTCTCTCTCTCTCTGGGAGCGGGGTGTGTTAGATACACTGTCTTTTCCCCCATCTCTATAGGACCGGGGTGTGTTAGATATACTGTCCTTTCCCCCCTCTCTCTCTCTGGGACCGGGGTGTGTTAGATAAACTGTCCTTTCCCCCGTCTCTCTCTCTCTGGGACCGGGGTGTGTTTGATACACTGTCCTTTCCCCCCTCTCTCTCTCTCTGGGACCGGGGTGTGTTTGATACACTGTCCATTCCCCCCTCTCTCTCGGACCGGGGTGTGTTAGATACACTGTCCTTTCCCCCCTCTCTCTCTGGGACCGGGGTGTGTTTGATACACTGTCCTTTCCCCCCTCTCTATAGGACCAGGGTGTGTTAGATATACTGTCCTTTCCCCCCTCTATCTCTCTGGAACGGGGTGTGTTAGATAAACTGTCCTTTCCCCCCCCTCTCTCTCTCTGGGACCGGGGTGTGTTAGATACACTGTCCTTTCCCCCCTCTCTCTCGGACCGGGGTGTGTTAGATAAACTGTCCTTTCCCCCCTCTCTCTCTCTCTGGGACCGGGGTGTGTTTGATACACTGTCCTTTCCCCCCTCTCTCTCGGACCGGGGTGTGTTAGATAAACTGTCCTTTCCCCCCTCTCTCTCTCTCTGGGACCGGGGTGTGTTTGATACACTGTCCTTTCCCCCCTCTCTCTCGGACCGGGGTGTGTTAGATACACTGTCCTTTCCCCCCTCTCTCTCTGGGACCGGGGTGTGTTAGATACACTGTCCTTTCCCCCCTCTCTCTCTCTGGGACAGGGGTGTGTTCGATACACTGTCCTTTCCCCCCCTCTCTCTCTCTGGGACCGGGGTGTGTTAGATACACTGTCCTTTCCCCCCTCTCTCTCTGGGACCGGGGAGTGTTAGATACACTGTCCTTTTCCCCCTCTGTCTCTCTGGGACCGGGATGTGTTAGATACACTGTCCTTTCCCCCCTCTCTCTCTCTGGGACCGGGGTGTGTTAGATACACTGTCCTTTTCCCCCTCTCTCTCTCTGGGACCGGGGTGTGTTAGATACACTGTCCTTTCCCCTCTCTCTCTCTGGGACCGGGGTGTGTTAGATACACTGTCCTTTCCCCCCTCCCTCTCTGGGACCGGGGAGTGTTAGATACACTGTCCTTTCCCTCCCCTCTCTCTCTCTGGGACCGGGGTGTGTTAGATACACTGTCCTTTCCCCCCTCTCTCTCTGGGACCGGGGTGTGTTAGATACGCTGTCCTTTCCCCCTCTCTCTCTCTCTGGGACCGGGGTGTGTGAGATACACTGTCCTTTCCCCCCCCTCTCTCTCTCTCTGGGACCAGGGTGTGTTAGATACACTGTCCTTTCCCCCTCTCTCTCTCTCTGGGACCGGGGTGTGTTAGATACACTGTCCTTTCCCCCCTCTCTCTCTGGGACCGGGGTGTGTTAGATACACTGTCCTGTCCCCCCTCTCTCTCTGTCTCTGGGACCGGGGTGTGTTAGATATACTGTCCTTTCCCCCCTCTCTCTCTCTGGGACCGGGGTGTGTTAGATACACTGTCCTTTCCCCCCCTCTCTCTCTGGGACCGGGGTGTGTTAGATACACTGTCCTTTCCCCCCTCTCTCTCTCTGGGACCGGGGTGTGTTAGATACACTGTCCTTTCCCCCCCCTCTCTCTGGGACCGGGGTGTGTTAGATACACTGTCCTTTCCCCCGTCTCTCTCTGGGACCGGGGTTTGTTAGATACACTGTCCTTTCCCCCTCTCTGTTTGGGACCGGGGTGTGTTAGATACACGGTCCTTTCCCCCCTCTCTCTGGGACCGGGGTGTGTTAGATACACTGTCCTTTCCCCCCTCTCTCTATCTGGGACTGGGGTGTGTTAGATACACTGTCCTTTCCCCCCTCTCTCTATCTGGGACTGGGGTGTGTTAGATACACTGTCCTTTCCCCCTCTCTCTCTCTCTAGGACCGGGGTGTGTTAGATACACTGTCCTTTCCCCCCTCTCTCTCTCTCTCTGGGACTGGGGTGTGTTGGATACACTGTCCTTTCCCCCCCCTCTCTCTCTGAGAGCGGGGTGTGTTCAATACACTGTCCTTTGCCCCTCGCTCTCTCTGGGACCGGGGTGTGTTAGATACACTGTCGTTTCCCCCCTCTCTCTGGGACCGGGGTGTGTTAGATACACTGTCCTTTCCCCCCTCTCTCTCTGGGACCAGGGTGTGTTAGATACACTGTCCTTTCCCCCCTCTCTCTCTCTGGGACCGGAGTGTGTTAGATACACTGTCCTTTTCCCCCTCTCTCTCTCTGGGACCGGGCTGTGTTAGATACACTGTCCTTTCCCCTCTCTCTCTCTGGGACCGGGGTGTGTGAGATACACTGTCCTTTCCCCCCTACTCTCTCTGGGACCGGGGAGTGTTAGATACACTGTCCTTTTCCCCCTCTCTCTCTCTGGGACCGGGGTGTGTTAGATACACTGTCCTTTCCCCCCTCTCTCTCTCTCTCTGGGACCGGGGTGTGTTAGATACACTGTCCTTTCCCCCCTCTCTCTCAGGGACCGGGGTGTGTTAGATACACTGTCCTTTCCCCCCTCTCTCTCTCGGGGACCGGGGTGTGTTAGATACACTGTCCTTTCCCCCCTCTCTCTCTCTTGGACTGGGGTGTGTTAGATACACTGTCCTTTCCCCCCCCTCTCTCTGGGACTGGGGTGTGTTAGATACACTGTCCTTTCCCCCCCCTCTCTCTGGGACCGGGGTGTGTTAGATACACTGTCCTTTCCCCCCTCTCCCTCTCTCTCTGGGACCGGGGTGTGTTAGATACACTGTCCTTTCCCCTCTCTCTCTCTGGGACCGGGGTGTGTTAGATACACTGTCCTTTCCCCCCCTCTCTCTTGGTCTCTGGAACCGGGGTGTGTTAGATACACTGTCCTTTCCCCCCTTCTCTCTCTGGGACCGGGGTGTGTTAGATACACTGTCCTTTCCCCCCTCTCTGTCTGGGACCGGGGTGTGTTAGATACACTGTCCTTTCCCCCCTCTCTCTGGGACCGGGGTGTGTTAGATACACTGTCCTTTCCCCCTCTCTGTTTGGGACCGGGGTGTGTTAGATACACTGTCCTTTCCCCCCTCTCTCTGGGACCGGGGTGTGTTAGATACACTGTCCTTTCCCCCCTCTCTCTATCTGGGACTGGGGTGTGTTAGATACACTGTCCTTTCCCCCCTCTCTCTATCTGGGACTGGGGTGTGTTAGATACACTGTCCTTTCCCCCTCTCTCTCTCTCTAGGACCGGGGTGTGTTAGATACACTGTCCTTTCCCCGCTCTCTCTCTCTCTGGGACTGGGGTGTGTTGGATACACTGTCCTTTCCCCCCCTCTCTCTCTCTGGGACCGGGGTGTGTTAGATACACTGTCCTTTCCCCCCCCTCTCTCTCTGAGAGCGGGGTGTGTTCAATACACTGTCTTTTGCCCCTGGCTCTCTCTGGGACCGGGGTGTGTTAGATACACTGTCCTTTCCCCCCTCTCTCTGGGACCGGGGTGTGTTAGATACACTGTCCTTTCCCCCCTCTCTCTCTCTGGGACCAGGGTGTGTTAGATACACTGTCCTTTCCCCCCTCTCTCTCTCTGGGACCGGGGTGTGTTAGATACACTGTCCTTTTCCCCCTCTCTCTCTCTGGGACCGGGCTGTGTTAGATACACTGTCCTTTCCCCCCTCTCTCTCTCTCTCTGGGACCGGTGTGTGTTAGATACACTGTCCTTTCCCCCCTCTCTCTCTGGGACCGGGGTGTGTTAGATACACTGTCCTTTCCCCCCTACTCTCTCTGGGACCGGGGAGTGTTAGATACACTGTCCTTTCCCCCCTCTCTCTCTCTCTCTGGGACCGGGGTGTGTTAGATACACTGTCCTTTCCCCCCTCTCTCTCAGGGACCGGGGTGTGTTAGATACACTGTCCTTTCCCCCCTCTCTCTCTCGGGGACCGGGGTGTGTTAGATACACTGTCCTTTCCCCCCTCTCTCTCTCTTGGACTGGGGTGTGTTAGATACACTGTCCTTTCCCCCCCCTCTCTCTGGGACTGGGGTGTGTTAGATACACTGTCCTTTCCCCCCCCTCTCTCTGGGACCGGGGTGTGTTAGATACACTGTCCTTTCCCCCCTCTCCCTCTCTCTCTGGGACCGGGGTGTGTTAGATACACTGTCCTTTCCCCTCTCTCTCTCTGGGACCGGGGTGTGTTAGATACACTGTCCTTTCCCCCCCTCTCTCTCTGTCTCTGGGACCGGGGTGTGTTAGATACACTGTCCTTTCCCCCCCTCTCTCTCTGGGACCGGGGTGTGTTAGATACACTGTCCTTTCCCCCCTCTCTCTCTGGGACCGGGGTGTGTTAGATACACTGTCCTTTCCCCCCTCTCTCTGGGACCGGGGTGTGTTAGATACACTGTCCTTTCCCCCCTCTCTCTCTCTGGGACCGGGGTGTGTTAGATACACTGTCCTTTCCCCCCCTCTCTCTCTGGGACCGGGGTGTGTTAGATACACTGTCCTTTCCGCCCTCTCTCTCTCTGGGACCGGGGTGTGTTAGATACACTGTCCTTTCCCCCCTCTCTCTATCTGGGACTGGGGTGTGTTAGATACACTATCCTTTCCCCCCTCTCTCTCTGGGACCGGGGTGTGTTAGATACACTGTCCTTTCCCCCCTCTCTGTCTGGGACCGGGGTGTGTTAGATACACTGTCCTTTCCCCCCTCTCTCTCTCTCTGGGACCGGGGTGTGTTAGATACACTGTCCTTTCCCCCACCGTCTCTCTCTCTGGGACCGGGGTGTGTTAGATACGCTTTCCTTTCCCCCCTTCTCTCTCCGGGACCGGGGTGTGTTAGATACACTGTCCTTTCCCCTCTCTCTCTCTCTGGGACCGGGGTGTGTTAGATACACTGTCCTTTCCCCCCTCTCTCTATCTGGGACTGGGGTGTGTTAGATACACTATCCTTTCCCCCCTCTCTCTCTCTCTGGGACCGGGGTGTGTTAGATACACTGTCCTTTCCCCCACCGTCTCTCTCTCTGGGACCGGGGTGCGTTAGATACACTGTCCTTTCGCCCCCTCTACTCTCTGGGACCGGGGTGTGTTAGATACACTGTCCTTTCCCCCCTCTCTCTCTCTCTCTGGGACCGGGGTGTGTTAGATACACTGTCCTTTCCCCCCTCTCTCTCAGGGACCGGGGTGTGTTAGATACACTGTCCTTTCCCCCCTCTCTCTCTCGGGGACCGGGGTGTGTTAGATACACTGTCCTTTCCCCCCTCTCTCTCTCTTGGACTGGGGTGTGTTAGATACACTGTCCTTTCCCCCCCCTCTCTCTGGGACTGGGGTGTGTTAGATACACTGTCCTTTCCCCCCCCTCTCTCTGGGACCGGGGTGTGTTAGATACACTGTCCTTTCCCCCCTCTCCCTCTCTCTCTGGGACCGGGGTGTGTTAGATACACTGTCCTTTCCCCTCTCTCTCTCTGGGACCGGGGTGTGTTAGATACACTGTCCTTTCCCCCCCTCTCTCTCTGTCTCTGGGACCGGGGTGTGTTAGATACACTGTCCTTTCCCCCCCTCTCTCTCTGGGACCGGGGTGTGTTAGATACACTGTCCTTTCCCCCCTCTCTCTCTGGGACCGGGGTGTGTTAGATACACTGTCCTTTCCCCCCTCTCTCTGGGACCGGGGTGTGTTAGATACACTGTCCTTTCCCCCCTCTCTCTCTCTGGGACCGGGGTGTGTTAGATACACTGTCCTTTCCCCCCCTCTCTCTCTGGGACCGGGGTGTGTTAGATACACTGTCCTTTCCGCCCTCTCTCTCTCTGGGACCGGGGTGTGTTAGATACACTGTCCTTTCCCCCCTCTCTCTATCTGGGACTGGGGTGTGTTAGATACACTATCCTTTCCCCCCTCTCTCTCTGGGACCGGGGTGTGTTAGATACACTGTCCTTTCCCCCCTCTCTGTCTGGGACCGGGGTGTGTTAGATACACTGTCCTTTCCCCCCTCTCTCTCTCTCTGGGACCGGGGTGTGTTAGATACACTGTCCTTTCCCCCACCGTCTCTCTCTCTGGGACCGGGGTGTGTTAGATACGCTTTCCTTTCCCCCCTTCTCTCTCCGGGACCGGGGTGTGTTAGATACACTGTCCTTTCCCCTCTCTCTCTCTCTGGGACCGGGGTGTGTTAGATACACTGTCCTTTCCCCCCTCTCTCTATCTGGGACTGGGGTGTGTTAGATACACTATCCTTTCCCCCCTCTCTCTCTCTCTGGGACCGGGGTGTGTTAGATACACTGTCCTTTCCCCCACCGTCTCTCTCTCTGGGACCGGGGTGCGTTAGATACACTGTCCTTTCGCCCCCTCTACTCTCTGGGACCGGGGTGTGTTAGATACACTGTCCTTTCCCCCCTCTCTCTCTCTCTCGGACCGGGGTGTGTTAGATACACTGTCCTTTCCCCCCTCTCTCTAGGACCGGGGTGTGTTAGATACACTGTCCTTTCCCCCCTCTCTCTCTGGGACCGGGGTGTGTTAGATACACTGTCCTTTCCCCCTCTCTCTCTCTCTGGGACCGGGGTGTGTTAGATACACTGTCCTTTCCCCCCCCACTCTCTCTCTCTCTGGGACCAGGGTGTGTTAGATACACTGTCCTTTACCCCCTCTCTCTCTCTGGGACCAGGGTGTGTTAGATACACTGTCCTTTCCCCCTCTCTCTCTCTCTGGGACCGGGGTGTGTTAGATACACTGTCCTTTCCCCCCTCTCTCTCTCTGGGACCGGGGTGTGTTAGATACACTGTCCTTTCCCCCCCTCTCTCTCTGTCTCTGGGACCGGGGTGTGTTAGATACACTGTCCTTTCCCCCCTCTCTCTCTCTGGGTCCGGGGTGTGTTAGATACACTGTCCTTTCCCCCCCTCTCTCTCTGGGACCGGGATGTGTTAGATACACTGTCCTTTCCCCCCTCTCTCTCTCTGGGACCGGGGTGTGTTAGATACACTGTCCTTTCCCCCCCCTCTCTCTGGGACCGGGGTGTGTTAGATACACTGTCCTTTCCCCCCTCTCTCTCTGGGACTGGGGTGTGTTAGATACACTGTCCTTTCCCCCTCTCTGTTTGGGACCGGGGTGTGTTAGATACACTGTCCTTTCCCCCCTCTCTCTGGGACCGGGGTGTGTTAGATACACTGTCCTTTCCCCCCTCTCTCTATCTGGGACTGGGGTGTGTTAGATACACTGTCCTTTCCCCCCTCTCTCTCTCTGGGACTGGGGTGTGTTGGATACACTGTCCTTTCCCCCCCTCTCTCTGGGACCGGGGTGTGTTAGATACACTGTCCTTTCCCCCCTCTCTCTCTCTGGGACCTGGGTGTGTTAGATACACTGTCCTTTCCCCTCTCCCTCTCTGGGACCGGGGTGTGTTAGATACACTGTCCTTTCCCCCCTCTCTCTCTCTGGGACTGGGGTGTGTTAGATACACTGTCCTTTCCCCCCTCTCTCTCTCTGGGACTGGGGTGTGTTAGATACACTGTCCTTTCCCCCCCTCTCTCTCTGGGACCGGGATGTGTTAGATACACTGTCCTTTCCCCCCTCTCTCTCTCTGGGACCAGGGTGTGTTAGATACACTGTCCTTTCCCCCTCTCTCTCTCTCTGGGACCGGGGTGTGTTAGATACACTGTCCTTTCCCCCCTCTCTCTCTCTGGGACCGGGGTGTGTTAGATACACTGTCCTTTCCCCCCCTCTCTCTCTGTCTCTGGGACCGGGGTGTGTTAGATACACTGTCCTTTCCCCCCTCTCTCTCTGGGACCGGGGTGTGTTAGATACACTGTCCTTTCCCCCCTCTCTCTCTCTCTCGGACCGGGGTGTGTTAGATACACTGTCCTTTCCCCCCTCTCTCTAGGACCGGGGTGTGTTAGATACACTGTCCTTTCCCCCCTCTCTCTCTGGGACCGGGGTGTGTTAGATACACTGTCCTTTCCCCCTCTCTCTCTCTCTGGGACCGGGGTGTGTTAGATACACTGTCCTTTCCCCCCCCCCTCTCTCTCTCTCTGGGACCAGGGTGTGTTAGATACACTGTCCTTTACCCCCTCTCTCTCTCTGGGACCAGGGTGTGTTAGATACACTGTCCTTTCCCCCTCTCTCTCTCTCTGGGACCGGGGTGTGTTAGATACACTGTCCTTTCCCCCCTCTCTCTCTCTGGGACCGGGGTGTGTTAGATACACTGTCCTTTCCCCCCCTCTCTCTCTGTCTCTGGGACCGGGGTGTGTTAGATACACTGTCCTTTCCCCCCTCTCTCTCTCTGGGTCCGGGGTGTGTTAGATACACTGTCCTTTCCCCCCCTCTCTCTCTGGGACCGGGGTGCGTTAGATACACTGTCCTTTCGCCCCCTCTCTCTCTGGGACCGGGGTGTGTTAGATACACTGTCCTTTCCCCCCTCTCTCTCTGGGACTGGGGTGTGTTAGATACACTGTCCTTTCCCCTCTCTCTCTCTGGGACCGGGGTGTGTTAGATACACTGTCCTTTCCCCCCTCTCTCTCTCGGGGACCGGGGTGTGTTAGATACACTGTCCTTTCCCCCCTCTCTCTCTCTGGGACTGGGGTGTGTTAGATACACTGTCCTTTCCCCCCTCTCTCTCAGGGACCGGGGTGTGTTAGATACACTGTCCTTTCCCCCCTCTCTCTCTCAGGGACCGGGGTGTGTTAGATACACTGTCCTTTCCCCCCTCTCTCTCTCGGGGACCGGGGTGTGTTAGATACACTGTCCTTTCCCCCCTCTCTCTCTCGGGGACCGGGGTGTGTTAGATACACTGTCCTTTCCCCCCTCTCTCTCTCTGGGACTGGGGTGTGTTAGATACACTGTCCTTTCCCCCCCCTCTCTCTGGGACTGGGGTGTGTTAGATACACTATCCTTTCCCCCCCCTCTCTCTGGGACCGGGGTGTGTTAGATACACTGTCCTTTCCCCTCTCTCTCTCTGTGACCGGGGTGTGTTAGATACACTGTCCTTTCCCCTCTCTCTCTCTGGGACCGGGGTGTGTTAGATACACTGTCCTTTCCCCCCACACTCTCTCTCTCTGGGACTGGGGTGTGTTAGATACACTGTCCTTTCCCCCTCTCTCTCTCTCTGGGACCGGGATGTGTTAGATACAATGTCCTTTCCCCCCCTCTCTCTCTGGGACCGGGGAGTGTTAGATACACTGTCCTTTCCCCCCTCTCTCTCTCTCTGGGACCGGGGTGTGTTAGATACACTGTCCTTTCCCCCCGTCTCTCTCTGGGACCGGGGTGTGTTAGATACACTGTCCTTTCCCCCCTCTCTCTCTCTGGGACCGGGGTGTGTTAGATACACTGTCCTTTCCCCCCCTCTCTCTGGGACCGGGGTGTGTTAGATACACTGTCCTTTCCCCCCTCTCTCTATCTGGGACTGGGGTGTGTTAGATACACTGTCCTTTCCCCTCTCTCCCTCTGGGACCGGGGTGTGTTAGATACACTGTCCTTCAACCCTCTCTGTCTGGGACCGGGGTGTGTTAGATACACTGTCCTTTCCCCCCCCTCTCTCTCTCTGGGACCGGGGTGTGTTAGATACACTGTCCTTTCCCCCACCGTCTCTCTCTCTGGGACCGGGGTGTGTTAGATACACTGTCCTTTCCCCCCATCTCTCTCTCTGGGAGCGGTGTGTGTTAGATACACTGTCCTTTCCCCTCTCTCTCTCTCTGGGACCGGGGTGTGTTAGATACACTGTCCTTTCCCCCCTCTCTCTCTGGGACCGGGGTGCGTTAGATACACTGTCCTTTCCCCCCCTCTCTCTCTGGGACCGGGGTGTGTTAGATACACTGTCCTTTCCCCCCTCTCTCTCTCTCTAGGACCGGGGTGTGTTAGATACACTGTCCTTTCCCCCCTCTCTCTAGGACCGGGGTGTGTTAGATACACTGTCCTTTCCCCCCTCTCTCTATCTGGGACTGGGGTGTGTTAGATACACTGTCCTTTCCCCCCTCTCTCTCTGGGACCGGTGTGTGTTAGATACACTGTCCTTTCCCCTCTCTCTCTCTCTGGGACCGGGGTGTGTTAGATACACTGTCCCTTCCCCCCTCTCTCTCTGGGACCGGGGTGCGTTAGATACACTGTCCTTTCCCCCCTCTCTCTCTCTGGGACCGGGGTGTGTTAGATACACTGTCCTTTCCCCCCCTCTCTCTGGGACCGGGGTGTGTTAGATACACTGTCCTTTCCCCCCTCTCTATATCTGGGACTGGGGTGTGTTAGATACACTGTCCTTTCCCCTCTCTCCCTCTGGGACCGGGGTGTGTTAGATACACTGTCCTTCAACCCTCTCTGTCTGGGACCGGGGTGTGTTAGATACACTGTCCTTTCCCCCCTCTCTCTCTCTCTGGGACCGGGGTGTGTTAGATATACTGTCCTTTCCCCCCTCTCTTTCTCTGGGACCGGGGTGTGTTAGATAAACTGTCCTTTCCCCCCTCTCTCTCTCTCTGGGACCGGGGTGTGTTTGATACACTGTCCTTTCCCCCCTCTCTCTCTCGGGGACCGGGGTGTGTTAGATAAACTGTCCTTTCCACCCTCTCTCTCTCCGGGACCGGGGTGTGTTAGGTACACTGTCCTTTCCCCTCTCTCTCTCTCTGGGACTGGGGTGTGTTAGATACACTGTCCTTTCCCCCCTCTCTCTCAGGGACCGGGGTGTGTTAGATACACTGTCCTTTCCCCCCTCTCTCTCTCGGGGACCGGGGTGTGTTAGATACACTGTCCTTTCCCCCCTCTCTCTCTCTGGGACTGGGGTGTGTTAGATACACTGTCCTTTCCCCCCCCTCTCTCTGGGACTGGGGTGTGTTAGATACACTGTCCTTTCCCCCCCCTCTCTCTGGAACCGGGGTGTGTTAGATACACTATCCTTTCCCCCCTCTCCCTCTCTCTCTGGGACCGGGGTGTGTTAGATACACTGTCCTTTCCCCTCTCTCTCTCTGTGACCGGGGTGTGTTAGATACACTGTCCTTTCCCCCCCTCTCTCTGGGACCGGGGTGTGTTAGATACACTGTCCTTTCCCCCCTCTCTCTATCTGGGACTGGGGTGTGTTAGATACACTGTCCTTTCCCCTCTCTCCCTCTGGGACCGGGGTGTGTTAGATACACTGTCCTTCAACCCTCTCTCTCTCGGGGACCGGGGTGTGTTAGATACACTGTCCTTTCCCCCCTCTCTCTCTCTGGGACTGGGGTGTGTTAGATACACTGTCCTTTCCCCCCCCTCTCTCTGGGACTGGGGTGTGTTAGATACACTGTCCTTTCCCCCCCCTCTCTCTGGAACCGGGGTGTGTTAGATACACTATCCTTTCCCCCCTCTCCCTCTCTCTCTGGGACCGGGGTGTGTTAGATACACTGTCCTTTCCCCTCTCTCTCTCTGTGACCGGGGTGTGTTAGATACACTGTCCTTTCCCCTCTCTCTCTCTGGGACCGGGATGTGTTAGATACACTGTCCTTTCCCCCCTCTCTCTCTCTGGGACCGGGGTGTGTTAGATACACTGTCCTTTCCCCCCGTCTCTCTCTGGGACCGGGGTGTGTTAGATACACTGTCCTTTCCCCCCTCTCTCTCTCTGGGACCGGGGTGTGTTAGATACACTGTCCTTTCCCCCCCTCTCTCTGGGACCGGGGTGTGTTAGATACACTGTCCTTTCCCCCCTCTCTCTATCTGGGACTGGGGTGTGTTAGATACACTGTCCTTTCCCCTCTCTCCCTCTGGGACCGGGGTGTGTTAGATACACTGTCCTTCAACCCTCTCTGTCTGGGACCGGGGTGTGTTAGATACACTGTCCTTTCCCCCCTCTCTCTCTCTCTGGGACCGGGGTGTGTTAGATACACTGTCCTTTCCCCCACCGTCTCTCTCTCTGGGACCGGGGTGTGTTAGATACACTGTCCTTTCCCCCCCTCTCTCTCTCTGGGACCGGGGTGTGTTAGATACACTGTCCTTACCCCTCTCTCTCTCTCTGGGACCGGAGTGTGTTAGATACACTGTCCTTTCCCCCCATCTCTCTCTCTGGGACCGGTGTGTGTTAGATACACTGTCCTTTCCCCTCTCTCTCTCTCTGGGACCGGGGTGTGTTAGATACACTGTCCTTTCCCCCCTCTCTCTCTGGGACCGGGGTGCGTTAGATACACTGTCCTTTCCCCCCCTCTCTCTCTGGGACCGGGGTGTGTTAGATACACTGTCCTTTCCCCCCTCTCTCTCTCTCTAGGACCGGGGTGTGTTAGATACACTGTCCTTTCCCCCCTCTCTCTAGGACCGGGGTGTGTTAGATACACTGTCCTTTCCCCCCTCTCTCTATCTGGGACTGGGGTGTGTTAGATACACTGTCCTTTCCCCCCTCTCTCTCTGGGACCGGTGTGTGTTAGATACACTGTCCTTTCCCCTCTCTCTCTCTCTGGGACCGGGGTGTGTTAGATACACTGTCCCTTCCCCCCTCTCTCTCTGGGACCGGGGTGCGTTAGATACACTGTCCTTTCCCCCCCTCTCTCTCTGGGACCGGTGTGTGTTAGATACACTGTCCTTTCCCCTCTCTCTCTCTCTGGGACCGGGGTGTGTTAGATACACTGTCCTTTCCCCCCTCTCTCTCTGGGACCGGGGTGCGTTAGATACACTGTCCTTTCCCCCCTCTCTCTCTCTGGGACCGGGGTGTGTTAGATAAACTGTCCTTTCCCCCCTCTCTCTCTCGGACCGGGGTGCGTTAGATACACTGTCCTTTCCCCCCTCTCTCTCTCTGGGACCGGGGTGTGTTTGATACACTGTCCTTTCCCCTCTCTCTCTCTGGGACCGGGGCGTGTTAGATACACTGTCCTTTCCCCTCTCTCTCTCTCTAGGACCGGGGTGTGTTAGATACACTGTCCTTACCCCCATCTCTATAGGACCGGGGTGTGTTAGATACACTGTCCTTTCCCCCCTCTCTCTCTCTGGGACCGGGGTGTGTTAGATAAACTGTCCTTTCCCCCCTCTCTCTCTCTCTGGGACCGGGGTGTGTTTGATACACTGTCCTTTCCCCCCTCTCTCTCTGGGACCGGGGTGTGTTCGATACACTGTCCTTTCCCCCCTCTCTCTCCCTGGGACCGGGGTGTGTTAGATACACTGTCTTTTCCCCCCTCTCTCTCTCTGGGACCAGGGTGTGTCAGATACACTGTCCATTCCCCCCTCTCTCTCTCAGGGACCGGGGTGTGTTCGATACACTGTCCTTTCCCCCCTCTCTCTCTCTGGGACCAGGGTGTGTCAGATACACTGTCCTTTCCCCCCTCTCTCTCTCTGGGACCGGGGTGTGTTAGATACACTGTCCTTTCCCCCCTCTCTCTCTCTGGGACCAGGGTGTGTCAGATACACTGTCCATTCCCCCCTCTCTCTCTCTGGGACCGGGGTGTGTTAGATACTCTGTCCTTTCCCCCCTCTCTCTCTCTCTGGGACCGGGGTGTGTTAGATAAACTGTCCTTTCCCCCACCGTCTCTCTCTCTGGGACCGGGGTGTGTTAGATACACTGTCCTTACCCCCCTCTCTCTCTCTGGGACCGGGGTGTGTTAGATACACTGTCCTTTCCCCCCCATCTCTCTCTGGGACCGGGGTGTGTTAGATACACTGTCCTTTCCCCCCCTCTCTCTCTCTGGGACCGGGGTGTGTTAGATACACTGTCCTTACCCCTCTCTCTCTCTCTGGGACCGGGGTGTGTTAGATACACTGTCCTTACCCCTCTCTCTCTCTCTGGGACCGGGGTGTGTTAGATACACTGTCCTTTCCCCCCTCTCTCTAGGACCGGGGTGTGTTAGATACACTGTCCTTTCCCCCCTCTCTCCCTGCGACCGGGGTGTGTTAGATACACTGTCCTTTCCCCCCTCTCTCTCTCTCTCTCTCTCTGGGACCGGGGTGTGTTAGATACACTGTCCTTTCCCCGCTCTCTCTCTCTGGGACCGGGGTGTGTTAGATACACTGTCCTTTCCCCCCTCTCTCTCTCTGGGACCAGGGTGTGTCAGATACACTGTCCATTCCCCCCTCTCTCTCTCTGGGACCGGGGTGTGTTAGATACACTGTCCTTTCCCTCCTCTCTCTCTCTGGGACCGGGGTCTGTTAGATACACTGTCCTTTCCCCCCTCTCTCTCTGGGACCGGGGTGTGTTAGATACACTGTCCTTTCCCCCCTCTCTCTCTCTCTGGGACCGGGGTGTGTTAGATACACTGTCCTTTCCCCCCTCTCTCAGGGACCGGGGTGTGTTAGATACACTGTCCTTTCCCCCCTCTCTCTCTCTCTGGGACCGGGGTGTGTTAGATACACTGTCCTTTCCCCCACCGTCTCTCTCTCTGGGACCGGGGTGTGTTAGATACACTGTCCTTTCCCCCCCTCTCTCTCTCTGGGACCGGTGTGTGTTAGATACACTGTCCTTTCCCGTCTCTCTCTCTCTGGGATCGGGGTGTGTTAGATACACTGTCCTTTCCCCCCTCTCTCTCTGGGACCGGGGTGCGTTAGATACACTGTCCTTTCCCCCCCCTCTCTCTCTGGGACCGGGGTGTGTTAGATACACTGTCCTTTCCCCACTCTCTCTCTCTCTAGGACCGGGGTGTGTTAAATACACTGTCCTTTCCCCTCTCTCTCTCTCTGGGACCGGGGTGTGTTAGATACACTGTCCTTTCCCCCCTCTCTCTCTCTCTAGGACCGGGGTGTGTTAGATACACTGTCCTTTCCCCCCTCTCTCTCTCTGGGACCGGGGTGTGTTAGATAAACTGTCCTTTCCCCCCTCTCTCTCTCTCTGGGACCGGGGTGTGTTAGATACACTGTCCTTTCCCCCCTCTCTCTCGGACCGGGGTGTGTTTGATACACTGTCCTTTCCCCCCTCTCTCTCTGGGACCAGGGTGTGTTAGATACACTGTCCTTTCCGCCCCCCTCTCTCCCTGGGACCGGGGTGTGTTAGATACACTGTCCTTTCCCCCCTCTCTCTCTCAGGGACCGGGGTGTGTTAGATACACTGTCCTTTCCCCCCTCTCTCTCTCGGACCGGGGTGTGTTAGATACACTGTCCTTTCCCCCCCCTCTCTCTCTCTCTGGGACCAGGGTGTGTTAGATACACTGTCCTTTCCCCCTCTCTCTCTCTCTGGGACCGGGGTGTGTTAGATACACTGTCCTTTCCCCCCTCTCTCTCTGGGACCGGGGTGTGTTAGATACACTGTCCTGTCCCCCCTCTCTCTCTGTCTCTGGGACCGGGGTGTGTTAGATATACTGTCCTTTCCCCCCTCTCTCTCTCTGGGACTGGGGTGTGTTAGATACACTGTCCTTTCCCTCCCTCTCTCTCTGGGACCGGGGTGTGTTAGATACACTGTCCTTTCCCCCCTCTCTCTCTCTGGGACCGGGGTGTGTTAGATACACTGTCCTTTCCCCCCCCTCTCTCTGGGACCGGGGTGTGTTAGATACACTGTCCTTTCCCCCGTCTCTCTCTGGGACCGGGGTTTGTTAGATACACTGTCCTTTCCCCCTCTCTGTTTGGGACCGGGGTGTGTTAGATACACTGTCCTTTCCCCCCTCTCTCTGGGACCGGGGTGTGTTAGATACACTGTCCTTTCCCCCCTCTCTCTATCTGGGACTGGGGTGTGTTAGATACACTGTCCTTTCCCCCCTCTCTCTATCTGGGACTGGGGTGTGTTAGATACACTGTCCTTTCCCCCTCTCTCCCTCTCTAGGACCGGGGTGTGTTAGATACACTGTCCTTTCCCCCCTCTCTCTCTCTCTGGGACTGGGGTGTGTTGGATACACTGTCCTTTCCCCCCCCTCTCTCTCTGAGAGCGGGGTGTGTTCAATACACTGTCCTTTGCCCCTCGCTCTCTCTGGGACCGGGGTGTGTTAGATACACTGTCGTTTCCCCCCTCTCTCTGGGACCGGGGTGTGTTAGATACACTGTCCTTTCCCCCCTCTCTCTCTGGGACCAGGGTGTGTTAGATACACTGTCCTTTCCCCCCTCTCTCTCTCTGGGACCGGAGTGTGTTAGATACACTGTCCTTTTCCCCCTCTCTCTCTCTGGGACCGGGCTGTGTTAGATACACTGTCCTTTCCCCTCTCTCTCTCTGGGACCGGGGTGTGTGAGATACACTGTCCTTTCCCCCCTACTCTCTCTGGGACCGGGGAGTGTTAGATACACTGTCCTTTTCCCCCTCTCTCTCTCTGGGACCGGGGTGTGTTAGATACACTGTCCTTTCCCCCCTCTCTCTCTCTCTCTGGGACCGGGGTGTGTTAGATACACTGTCCTTTCCCCCCTCTCTCTCAGGGACCGGGGTGTGTTAGATACACTGTCCTTTCCCCCCTCTCTCTCTCGGGGACCGGGGTGTGTTAGATACACTGTCCTTTCCCCCCTCTCTCTCTCTTGGACTGGGGTGTGTTAGATACACTGTCCTTTCCCCCCCCTCTCTCTGGGACTGGGGTGTGTTAGATACACTGTCCTTTCCCCCCCCTCTCTCTGGGACCGGGGTGTGTTAGATACACTGTCCTTTCCCCCCTCTCCCTCTCTCTCTGGGACCGGGGTGTGTTAGATACACTGTCCTTTCCCCTCTCTCTCTCTGGGACCGGGGTGTGTTAGATACACTGTCCTTTCCCCCCTCTCTCTTGGTCTCTGGAACCGGGGTGTGTTAGATACACTGTCCTTTCCCCCCTTCTCTCTCTGGGACCGGGGTGTGTTAGATACACTGTCCTTTCCCCCCTCTCTGTCTGGGACCGGGGTGTGTTAGATACACTGTCCTTTCCCCCCTCTCTCTGGGACCGGGGTGTGTTAGATACACTGTCCTTTCCCCCTCTCTGTTTGGGACCGGGGTGTGTTAGATACACTGTCCTTTCCCCCCTCTCTCTGGGACCGGGGTGTGTTAGATACACTGTCCTTTCCCCCCTCTCTCTATCTGGGACTGGGGTGTGTTAGATACACTGTCCTTTCCCCCCTCTCTCTATCTGGGACTGGGGTGTGTTAGATACACTGTCCTTTCCCCCTCTCTCTCTCTCTAGGACCGGGGTGTGTTAGATACACTGTCCTTTCCCCCCTCTCTCTCTCTCTGGGACTGGGGTGTGTTGGATACACTGTCCTTTCCCCCCCTCTCTCTCTCTGGGACCGGGGTGTGTTAGATACACTGTCCTTTCCCCCCCCTCTCTCTCTGAGAGCGGGGTGTGTTCAATACACTGTCTTTTGCCCCTCGCTCTCTCTGGGACCGGGGTGTGTTAGATACACTGTCCTTTCCCCCCTCTCTCTGGGACCGGGGTGTGTTAGATACACTGTCCTTTCCCCCCTCTCTCTCTCTGGGACCAGGGTGTGTTAGATACACTGTCCTTTCCCCCCTCTCTCTCTCTGGGACCGGGGTGTGTTAGATACACTGTCCTTTTCCCCCTCTCTCTCTCTGGGACCGGGCTGTGTTAGATACAGTGTCCTTTCCCCTCTCTCTCTCTGGGACCGGGGTGTGTTAGATACACTGTCCTTTCCCCCCTACTCTCTCTGGGACCGGGGAGTGTTAGATACACTGTCCTTTCCCCCCTCTCTCTCTCTCTCTGGGACCGGGGTGTGTTAGATACACTGTCCTTTCCCCCCTCTCTCTCAGGGACCGGGGTGTGTTAGATACACTGTCCTTTCCCCCCTCTCTCTCTCGGGGACCGGGGTGTGTTAGATACACTGTCCTTTCCCCCCTCTCTCTCTCTGGGACCGGGGTGTGTTAGATACACTGTCCTTTCCCCCCTCTCTCTCTCTGTGGGACCGGGGTGTGTTAGATACACTGTCCTTTCCCCCCTCTCTCTCTCTGTGGGACCGGGGTGTGTTAGATACACTGTCCTTTCCCCCCTCTCTCTCTCTGGGACTGGGGTGTGTTAGATACACTGTCCTTTCCCCCCTCTCTCTCTCTGGGACTGGGGTGTGTTAGATACACTGTCGGAGAGTCCCCACTGGGGAATCCCGGTCGAATAGTCCGCAGTAATTCCCGTCACTCACTGATTGGCTCGCTGAATCCGGTGACCGTGTGGATTCTCAGACCCAATATCCCCCTCAGCACCGAGTTGTCGTTCTCTAGAACAATAAACAACGTTGTTTGTTAACGCCTGGGCCCCAACATCATCCCAGACGCCCCTCCTCCTCCCCCTGCCCTCCACCGAGAGCACCCTGCGCCTGGATATTCCTCTCTGGGAGCCTTCGATCAGTGCGTCACCTCCTCCCACACTCGCCCCCCCCCCCCCTCCCGCCCACCCCCCCCCACCCCTGCCCCCAAATACCCCCTTCGTTGGTCATTCCCAACTCGGGGAATCACTGGCCATCCCGACACACTGCCTCACCTCCCTCCCCTCCCAGGGCCCACGCTCACTGCCTGAGAAATGCGAGGTGCTGGTTGCGAATGCTTGGCTGGGTTTCAACACTCCCAACTTCCCTTTCTCCCCGCCCCCTCCAAAGGTTCTCCGAGGGGCACTGTGGGAGCGTCAGTGCTGAGGGAGCCCCGCACTGTGGGAGGGTCAGTGCTGAGGGAGCCCCGCACTGTGGGAGGGTCAGTGCTGAGGGAGCCCCACACTGTGGGAGGGTCAGTGCTGAGGGAGCCCCACACTGTGGGAGGGTCAGTGCTGAGGGAGCCCCGCACTGTGGGAGGGTCAGCACCGAGGGAGCCCCGCACTGTGGGAGGGTCAGCGCTGAGGGAGCCCCGCACTGTGGGAGGGTCAGTGCTGAGGGAGCCCCACACTGTGGGAGGGTCAGTGCTGAGGGAGCCCCGCACTGTGGGAGGGTCAGTGCTGAGGGAGCCCCGCACTGTGGGAGGGTCAGGGCTGAGGGAGCCCCACACTGTGGGAGGGTCAGTGCTGAGGGAGCCCCACACTGTGGGAGGGTCAGTGCTGAGGGAGCCCCGCACTGTGGGAGGGTCAGAACCGAGGGAGCCCCGCACTGTGGGAGGGTCAGCACCGAGGGAGCCCCGCACTGTGGGAGTGTCAGCGCTGAGGGAGCCCCACACTGTGGGAGGGTCAGTGCTGAGGGAGCCCCGCACTGTGGGAGGGTCAGTGCTGAGGGAGCCCCGCACTGTGGGAGGGTCAGTGCTGAGGGAGCCCCGCACTGTGGGAGGGTCAGCGCTGAGGGAGCCCCGCACTGTGGGAGGGTCAGCACCGAGGGAGCCCCGCACTGTGGGAGGGTCAGTGCTGAGGGAGCCCCGCACTGTGGGAGGGTCAGTGCTGAGGGAGCCCCGCACTGTGGGAGGGTCAGTGCTGAGGGAGCCCCGCACTGTGGGAGGGTCAGTGCAGAGGGAGCCCCGCACTGTGGGAGGGTCAGGGCTGAGGGAGCCCCACACTGTGGGAGGGTCAGTGCAGAGGGAGCCCCACACTGTGGGAGGGTCAGGGCTGAGGGAGCCCCGCACTGTGGGAGGGTCAGCGCCGAGGTCTCTCTCTCTCTCTGTGTCCCCTGCTCCCCTCCTCCCTCCCCCAGTACTATCTGGCCCTACCTTCGATGGGACTGTACAGTGGGATCTCTCTCACTGACGGCTGTGACATGTAGGCGTTAATGAGGGTCTGTGTCTCACAGGGAGTGAGGGAACACCCCTGCAGACCTGAGGGAGAGAGAGAGAGAGGACAGGGTCAGGGGGGACAGGCAGTGACACACACACACACACACAGATACACATACACACACACAGATATATACACACACACCTCACAGATATACACACACACAGATATATACACACACACACCTCACAGATATACACACACACAGATATACACACACACACACCACACAGATATACACACACAGATATACACACACACACACCACACAGATATACACACACACAGATATACACATACACACACACAGATACACATACACACACAGATATACACACACACCACACAGATATACACACACACAGATATATACACACACACACCACACAGATATACACACACACAGATATACACACACACACACCACACAGATATACACACACACAGATATACACATACACACACACAGATACACATACACACACAGATATACACACACACCACACAGATATATACACACAGATATATATACACACACCACACAGATATATACACACACACACCACACAGATATACACACACACACACACAGATACACATACACACACAGATATACACACACCACACAGATATACACACACACAGATATATACACACACCACACAGATATACACACACACCTCACAGATATATATACACACACAGATATATACACACACACCACACAGATATATACACACACAGATATACACACACACACAGATATATATACACACACAGATATACACATACACACACACAGATATATATACACACACAGATATATACACACACACCACACAGATATATACACACACAGATATACACACACACACAGATATATATACACACACAGATATACACACACACCACACAGATATATA
>NW_027310364.1:0-91941 GCF_047496795.1 Chiloscyllium punctatum
TAGAGCACGTCTCCAACTCCCGATATGGTCTCCCCTCTTTCAGGGAGACCAAAGGGAGATTCAGGGACATATTCATAGACCATCTGCTCTCTGCACGCTTTAACCAACCCTACATCCGAGTTGCCATTCATTTCAATTACACGCTCACACTCACACACACCGCCTCCCCTCCCCCCCCCCCCCCCCCCCCCCACTTGCTCAGCCAGCGACAGGTCTATCCTTGGCCTCCTCCACTGTCAGAGTGAGGCCAAATAGAAACTAAGAAACACAACCTGATCTTTCAGCTTGAGAGCTTACAGTTCACTGGTCTCTATATTGACTTCACTGGCTTCAAACTCTCTCCACCCATAGCCTTATTCTATGTTCCCCTTCCCTGAACTGACCTCAGCTTTCCATCATCCAATTCGCATATCCGCTGCACTCTTCCCACAATCACATTATCCCCCTACTTGAATCCCCCATCTACGCTTCCCTCAGTCCCATGACCCTCCCTGTATTTACTTCCCGGCTCCCCTTCCCCACCCCAATCCTGATGAAGTCTTTTAGCCTGAAACATTGACTTTCCTGTCCAAGGAAGCTGTCTGACCTGCTGTGCTTTTTCAGCTTCATATGTATCGCTATATCCGCAGCAACCGATTTTATTGTGCTTTTTATACGTTTTATTTTAATCTGTTTACTTAAAAGATTATCTTAACAGTATCTTTGTCACGAATGTTTCTGTCTGCTTCGAAATGATTTCCTTTGATTTAAACATACTTTCAAGTCTGCTGTTCGCAATACCATTGTAAATGTAATTCTTGTTATGCTGTAGCTTAATCACACCACGTCCAATATACTTCAGAACTTCCTTGTTCTTATACTCCACACATCTATTCATAAACCTAAGGATCCATTAAGTCCTTCTATACACCAGTTTTAACTTGCCTGGCCATTTGTAATTTCCTGTCTTCTGTGTCCCTCTTTCCTTACATTTACCAGTCCTCCCACACTTCAAAATATCCTGAAAGATCACCAGCAATGCCTCCATAATCCCCTTCGGCATCTCTTTGGAACGACAGTGTGTTGTCCAACTGAGCTCGCTGATTGATCTAACTTCACCTTCCCCAGCTCCTTCACCTTATTGGTGGTCACTATACTCACCTCTACCCTTTGACTGTCTTGAAGGTCTGACATTTTGCTGGTGTCTTCCACCGTGAAGATTATTGCAATGTATTCAATTCCTCTGCCATTCCATTGCTTCCCATAACTATTCAAGCTTCATTTTCCAACTATCCTTTGTTTGTTCTTTACTCCCTGTCTTCTTTGTTATATGTCTAAAAATCTCTTTCAATGTTCTATTACATTATTAACAAGCGTAATATGAGATTTCACCCTCTCCTCCCATTTGCTGTTCTTAGTTATCCGTTTTGGAATTTATCAGCTTCGTAATCGTCTAGATTCCCAATAATCTTCACCACATTGTGCGCATTTTCTTTTGATTTTATGTTGTCCCTGAGTTCGTTATCACTCACGGCTGCCTTGTCTTCCGCTGAATATCTTTCTTCTTACTTGGGATGAATTTCTGATGCGCTGCTGAATTATCCCCAGAAACTCCTGTCATTGCTGCTTCACCATATTCCTGTGCTCAGCTCCCCTTCCAACTAACTCTGGCCAACGCCACTCTCATGTCTTTTTATTTAATTACTCAATTTTAAGCCAACTCATCCAGAAGTGAGCAATAGATGTAAACTGAGGCAGGGAGGTTTGAGACATTGGACACGAAGAACGGTTGGAGGATTTTTTAACTAGATGGAAAGACAGTGGCAGAGAGAGAGAGTATAGACGTGGAGTGTAAAAATAGGGAAGTCTACATGTTTGATAGTATTAGATGTGCTTCCCTATTTGGTTTGACAATTCCAGTGTGCTGTGGTCCTTTTTACAGTAGATGTGCAAACAGATTAATCTGTTGAAATCCTGGATTTGATGCCAGAACTTTTATCTCCATAAATATGACAGGCACCAACTGCTGAGACAACACAGTATATGTTTCACGGTCGAAAATTGATTAACTGAAACATGTTGGCACACCAGGAGCAGGAATTTATAACATCCATCCAAATAAGAATGAAACATTAGATCAGGGAATGCCAGAAAGAGGCAGGAGGCAGACGGCACGTTGAGAGAAGGGGAACATAACATCTCAGCTGAAGATTTAATAACATATTAATATTTTATAAATGTTGTGCATCACATGCATCATGTTTGTTAAGTCTGTCTCTCTTGTTCATTCTGTATATGTTGCACACATATGCACAATCTTATCTATCTACACACACACACAGACACACACACACACACACACTCACAGGCACACAGACAGACAGACAGACACACACACATACACACACACACACACCAATCACTGTTCAGCCATTCCTTTTGAAATGATTCTGTTTTGTTTACACTGCCACTTGTCATTCCTTCTTCCGAATATATTCTGATTCGTTCACTGCATTTTATTTTATTCAGTCTGTTAAGCAGACATTGGGGACTGGTGGGTATGTCACTTTACTCCTCATCAGTCTCCACAGCCACTGTCTTCTATTCCTTTCTGTTTATTAACCCATGAAAAATACGTACTGTGCATGACCCTTTAATCCCAATAAACAGGTCAATTTTAAACAGAACACTTACTTTTGCGCTAAGGCTACAAAAAATCTCAAAAAGAAAAGGCATACAAATTGTCCAATAAGATGTTTGCATCTTTACAAACAGATTATAGAATTGCATTATGTAAACAATAAACAATTAACTGGTAAGAGCTGTGAGAGTAAAATCCAGGGAAATCCATATTTCTTGTGTATGTTCGGGGCAGTTGTGACCAGAAGCAGTTTTTATATTGGAAGTTGTTGTGGTGGAGGAGACTTCAGTGTAGTAATAACATCTCGATTGATGCTGTGTAATGATGATTATAGGCAGGTTCCTATCCCATCCTCGCTATTGTTGGTGTTCCTGGTGAGCCTATCTCTGCCCATTTAATAATTCTCTAACCCGTTGTGAATGTCATCGTTTTATCTGTAGTGGATATTTGGCAAAGATCCAAACTATTGTCTTCGCTTTCAATCACAATTTCCATTTCTATACCATGAATTTCATATCCCTCGCTTACAAGCATCTGAGGATAAATGGAAGTGTTCATAACCACGATTACCCCATCTTATCCTCAACTGACTTGTATCTCAATATTCCATCCACCACAAAACCTGTTCACTCCCACCTTCACAATATCCCAGTCTTCATTTCTGCCTCAATACTGTTTCTGAATAAACCATCATCCACACCTTTCTAGTTACAATTCTCTTAATGGCAACTCTTCTCGTTACGCATATTTTGATCACAAGCTTTTTCTTACCTCGACCTGGACCTATGCCAGGTGCAAAGATTGAAGTCAGTTTGATTCGAAAATGAGTTCAGTATAACCTGTAACATCACACGAGGGAAAGGACTATGCTGTCAGTGACCAGGAAGTGACAGTTTCATTGAACTGTCTTGATTCTCGAACTTTCTGAGCAGGAGTGGGTGTCACGTCCATCATCTCCCAATTGCAGTATTCCGATGTATTCACAAGTGACGGAATCCATCTCTGCCTGCTGCTGAGGGTAATACCTTCGTCCTGTCTCCATAATGGAAGGTGCCGAAAATCTTCTAGAAAACATATGGGACAGATTCACTGGTGAAAATAAGAACACGATTAGAATTAATAAAGTGAACTTTCTCAAACACTAATTGAATTGAAGATTGGCAAGTTACTGCACCAAATGAGTTCCATCCGAGTTTTCAGGGAAGTGGCATTATAGCAAGTGAATGACTTATCGAGTCACACAGGACAGAAACAGACGCTTCGGTCCAACCAGTCCATGCTAACTATTACAATTCCTAACTAACTTAGTCCCACCTGTCCGCACTTGGCACATATCCGTACAAACCTTTCCTATTCATGTACTTCTCCAAATATATTTTAAACGTTGTAACGACAAGAAAGAAGTATTGATTACCCTACAAATTTCTTTAGACTCTGGACTTTCTCGTTCCTTAAGAATGGAAAGGAGTTATTGTAATCCTAAATATTTAAAACCGGAGTGGGAGGTAAAACAAAAAAAAAGGCACCTTGATGTTAGGTCTGAGGAAAATATTAGAACCTTTTATGTGATATGTTATAACTCGACACTTGGGAAATCATGATGTGACTTGGTACAGTCAACTTAGATTTAGAAACCGGAAATCATCGTTGAGAAACCCGTGGAGTTTGTGTTAGTTGATACATCCACAAGAGAGGACCAGTGGGAGTGGTGTATATGAATTTGCAGAATGCTTTTTTTACATTGTTGCAAACAAGTTAACAAAGGAAGTTGGAGAACATTGACAAGTTGCAGATGGGGTGATCTGGATATACCACATGGATTGAGAATTGGTCAGTGGAAGCAATGCTGAGCTTCTTGCAGTTTATGGACTGAAGACAGTTACTCATGGGATATCACAAGTTTCGGTGTTTGAACCACAACAATTTGCAGGGCATAGAAATGATTTGGATGTGAGAAATAAACAGCATGCATGTCATTTTGAACATAGAACACAGAACATAGAAAAATACAGTGCAGTACAGGCTCTTCGGCCCTCGATGTTGCGCCGACCGAAGCCTACCTAACCTACGCTAGCCCAATAACCTCCATATGCTTGTCCAATGCCCGCTTAAATGACCAGAAAGAGGGAGAGTCCACCACTGCAACTGGCAGGGCATTCCATGAACTCACAACCCGCTGAGTAAAAAATCTACCCCATCATCTGTCCTATATCTACCACTCCTTAAATTAAAGCTTTGTCCCCTAGTAACAGCTTACTCCATACGCAGAAAAAGGTTCTCACTGTCAACCCTATCTAAACCCCTAATCATCTTGTACACCTCAATCAAATCTCCCCTAAACCTTCTTTTCTCCAATGAGCAAAGACCAAAGTGCCTCAGCCTTTCCTCATACGATCTTCCTACCATGCCTGGCAACATCCTTGTAAACCTCCTCTGCACTCGTTGCAATGCCTCCACATCCTTTCTATAGTATGGCGACCAAAACTGCACACAATACTCCAGATGAGGCCGCACCAGAGTCTTATACAACTGCAACATGACATCAGGACTCCGGAACTCAATGCCTCTACCAATAAAGCCCAGTACACCATATGCCTTCTTCACAGAACTATTTACCTTGGTGGCAACTTTCAAGATCTGTGTACATGGACACCAAGATCCCTCTGCTCATCCACACAACCAAGTAGTCGACCATTAGCCCAGTAATACATCTTCTTGTTACTCCTACCAAAGTGAATGACTTCACACTTAGCTACATTGAATTCCATTTGCCACCTTACTGCCCAGTTCTGAAAGTATCTATATCACGCTGTAACCTGCCACATCCTTCTTCACTGTCCACAACTTCACCGACTTTCGTGTCATCTGCAAACTTGCTCACCCAGCCTTCAAGCCCCTCCACCAGGTCATTTATGAAAATGACAAACAGCAATGTTCCCAAAACAGATCCTTGTGGAACACCGCTAGTAACTGCGCTCCAAGATGAACCTATACCATCAACTACTACCCTCTGTCTCCTTCCAGCCAGCCAATTCCTAATCCAAACCTCTAATGCACCCTCAATGCCATACCTCCGTAGTTTTTGCATTAGACTGCCATGGGGTACCTTATCGAATGCCTTGCTAAAATCCATATACACCACATCTACTGCTTTACCCTCGTCCACTTCCATGGTCACCTCAAAGAATTCAATAAGGTTTGTGAGACACGACCTGCCCTTCACGAAACCATGCTGACTATCCTTGATCACGTTATTCCTATCCAGATGTTCATAAATTCTATCACTTACAATTCTCTCTAAGACTTTGCCCACAACAGAAGTGAGACTCACTGGCCTATAGTTACTCGGGCTATCCCTGCCCCCCTCTTGAACAAGGGGACCACATTCGCTATCACTCCAGACTTCTGGCACTAATCCCGTAGACAGCGACGACATAAAAATCAAGGCCAATGGCTCCGCTATCTCCTCCCTAGCTTCCCAGAGGATCCTAGGATAAATGCCATCAAACCCAGTGGACTTATCTATTTTCATCCTTTCCAGTACTCCCCAGACCTCTTCCCTACGTACCTCAAGGCCATCCATTCTAATCACTTGTGACTCAATATTAACATCAGCAACAGTGTCCTGTTCCTGAATGAACACTGACGAAAAATATTGATTTAGTGTCTCACCAATCTCCTCCGCCTCCACACACATCTTCCCACTACTATCCTTGACTGGACCGATACCTACCCTAGTCATCCTTTTATTCCTGACATACCTATAGAAAGCCTTTGGGTTTTCCTTAATCCTACCAACTAAGGACTTTTCATGTCCCCTTCTCGCTGCTCTTAGCTCTCTCTTTAGATCCTTCCTGACTACCTTATAACTCCCAATCGCCCCAACTGAACCTTCACACCTCATCTTAACATAGGCCGCCCTCTTCCCTTTCACAAGGGATTCCAATTCCTTATTAAACCACAGCTCCCTCACTAGACCCTATACTCCCTGCCTGACTGGTACATACTTATCAAGGACACCCATTAGCTGTTCCTTGAACAATCTCCACAGATCATTTGTGTTCTTCCCTTGAAGCCTATTTTTCCAATCCACGAACCCTAAGTCATGCCTCACCGCATCATAATTTCCCTGCCCCCAGCTATAACTGTTGCCCTGCAGTGCACACTTATCCCTCTCCATCACTAGAGTAAATGTCACCGAGTTGTGGTCACTGACCCCGAAGTGCTCACCTACCTCCAAGTCTAACACCTGGCCAGGTTCAGGCTGTTTGTATTGATTAAATAGTACAAGGTTGAAATGTGTTGTTTTTTCAAAAGGACCTGAATATCGACGATCATGAGCCACCAAAAATAGCACATCCAAGGCCTTAAGTATTAGCATCTTATATAGTATGCTGACCTTCATTGTAATATGATTCAAGAGCAGAAGTAAAGCCATCTTCCCGTATTTTTAGGGCCTTGATGAGAGAGTATTTGGGGCACTGTGAAGAGGTATGATCTCCTTTGTCACATTGCAGGAATGGTGTCAGGGCACATTTCCATTGTCGTATCTACTGTGTCCAGCTGTTATTTCATGTCACGTACAGCAAATCGAATTGCTTGAAGACAAGCATCTGTGATTCTGTGAGCATAATGATGAGTGTATCATATACTCAACACTTCTGGCTGAGGATAGGGCAGATACCACACCCTTGACGTCTTTGTCACTGATGTACAGAATTGCTCTGATATTTAGGATGAGGATATTTGTGGAGTCCTCTCCTCCAGTAAATTGTCTAATAGTCCATCAACATTCATGCTTGGATTTAGCAGGACGACAGAGCTTAGATCCGATCTGTAAGTCTTGGGATCATTTCCCCCTCTCCATCAGAAGTTAATTCTGCTATTTGGAATGCAACCAGTCACGTGTGGTAGCTTTAATGGGTTGTCAACGGGTTTAGGTGCACGTGATTCCGACCTTGGCATCAGCCCTGTATTCAGTAACCTAACCTGGTTTCTGATGCGGGAGCACTTCCATTTTCATATTCTCATTCTGCTGAGGGCATCTCTCTGGTGTCACACTTCCAATTTGTTACTTTAACTCAATCCATTAAGGTAATAATCGAGATCATTTCTTTTCCACAATGTCAACTTCTGTCTTTGAAGTGAATGTTTTTCCCTCTGTTTTCCTCCCTGAGCATGATTAAAAGCTCTGTAGTGTCAGTGATGCCAGTCTCATTCACTTTCAGAGTCAAAGCACTTGTGCACCATGCATTATTGTTCAGTTCCCAGTGTACGACGCTCCATGTTGAACAGGATGTTTGAGCACCTTTGACATCCTTCTTTGTAAATTGTCCAAAAACAGAAATTGCTCAAGAAATTACTGAAAATGTTGCAACATCTTCTGGAGTGAATGCAGAGTTAAACATTCAGGTCCAGTGACCCTTTACAAAGCTCCCAGTTTCTCCAGCATTTTTTGTATTTTTATTTCCAGTATCCATAGTATTTATCTTAGTAAAAAATTGTTCTGTGCCTATTTGTTTCTGGAGAAACCCACCAGGTATGTCAGCATCTGCAGAGACAGAGAAATGGCGTTAGCATTTCAAGCCCCGTGTGACACTTCTTCACAACTGAAAAGGATTGGAAACTGGCCTTTTAATCCCTTGTCAGAGTTGGGGAATGGGTGATAGGGAAAAGAGGGTGTGGCAAAGATAAACGGGCTTTTAGCACTGCTGAACGAGTGGATGATGTAAAATGTGTTTAATTTAAGGTGTGAATGTGGAAAAGGGGTTCTCTCTATTGAGTGCAAGATAAAGAAGACACAACCACAGAAGGTCATAGGGAGGCCAAGAAGGAGAATGTTGACTATGTGGCATTATATAGATCTGGCCATAGATACGTTTTCACTGTCGAGATCATCGCCCCATTTAGACAAAGGATTCCAGGTGCTTGACTTCTAATTGACACTAGTAAGCATTTCATGCTGCCTTAGTATTGTAATATGGAGAAAAACAAATCACCATATGAAGTTGGCCTGAGTATTGTTTACCTGTCATGATTAATATTGTTTCAAATTTGCAATGCTTATCTTTAAATGCTTGTTCTTGAAATTAGCATCAGATGGAGTGTAGGAGTTTGGGTGGTGACATTGTAAAAGCGTCTAAATTATCAGAGATATGGATAGGGTGAATAGCCAAGATCTTTCCAACGGCATGGGGGAGTTCAGCCATAGAAGGCATAGGTTTAAGGTGAAAGAGGAAAGATTTAAAAGGAACGAAGGGGCAACTCTTTTTACACAGAGGGTGGCTGGGTATGGAATGAGCTGTCAGAGGAAGTGTGGTAGATGCCAGTAGGTACAACATTTAAAACTCATTTGAACAAACATATGAATGGGAAACATTTCGAGGCATATGGGCCAAATGAAAGCAGGTGGGACGAGCTTAATTTGGAAAACCTGGCCAGCACGGACATTTAGAAAAGCTTCACGCAGGGTCGAGTGGGTTTTGTGAAAGGGAAATTATACTTTGCTCTGTAAAATTATGCAAAGTATTTCTGGAGATGCCTGAAAATGTAACAAGCAGACTTGATAAAGGGGATCTGATAGACACCAGGCTTTCCAGAGAACTTCCACACAGTATTACAAAATAAAAGTTCTTACACATGACAGAAGGTCCTGGGATGACGGATAATGTATTAACATGGGACAATGATTGGTTCGCACATAGAAATCAGAGAGTCAGGATTAATAGATCTTCATGATATCTGGTGGAGTACCACAGCTATGAGTCCGATGGCATCAGTTATTTACAATCTATACTGACAGCCTGAAGAGTGAGTTGAGTGCAACATACATCCGAATTTGTGGATGACACTGAGAACCAAAGGCAGGTTGTTATTTAATGGAGAGGACTTCCAGAAAAGGAACAGTACAAAGGGATTGGAGTCTTCCTATGTATGAAACATAAAGTCAGCATGCTGGTGCAGCAAGTAACTGGGTTGGTTCAAAAGACGGGTTCCTGTGATGAAAGGTTTGTGTTAATGAGAATCTCTAAAATGGTGAGACGGTTATTCATTGGGGTTTAAATGAATGAGGAGTGATACTGCTGAAAAATACAAGACACAGAGAGGGGTTGACACGGTAGATGTTGAAAAGTTGTTACCATTCCTGGGTGGAGTCTCGAACTTGAGGATATAGATACCGAATATGGAACATCGATTTCAGTCTGAGATGCAAAGTGATGTCTTCTCTCAGAAGGTAGTGAATGTCTGGAATTCCCTGACCCGAAAAGGTGTGGAGGGACAACAAATTTGGAGTATACAAACACCCAGCGGGTAAATCCCTAATTCACTCTCCTCATGGACTCGAAAAGAACGTGGAGTCGAGCCCTGGAGTAGGTCAGCCTTGTTCGTATTAAATGACAGGGCAATCTTGAGGGGCCAAGTAGCCTACTATTGTTCCTATTTATTAATTTCACATGTTATGCTTTTGGAAAGTAACTGGTTATTTTCCTGGAAGTTGTGTTGTGTAATGCTACATTCGGATAAGCAGAGGATTTGTTTGAGCTTACCCTGGGTGGGGTATGGGGGCTGTATTCACAGTGAATCTGAGTCTGGGACATGGCTTAAATTTGGAGCAGAAGTTATAGAGATGGGAAGCCTGGAAACAGGGATTGGGGGTGAGGGTCACTTCTTGATCCAGATTGGATTTTCCAAGTACATTTCCAAAACTACACCGAACCATTGGAGTGGCCTTTATTTTCCCCTGTATCACAGGTCTGAAGGGCTGATTGGGACATTAGAACATAGGACTGAGGGACACGAGGGGGGCATTTGGCCCTTTGACACTACTCCACCAGTAAATGAAGTCATGGCTCATCTTTTTGTGGTACCAGCTGCACATTTCTCTCCATGCGTCATTATCCCTGATTCACCTGTCTATTGAAAATCAGACGAATATAATATAATATAAGATGATATAATACAATTAATCGATATAATATAAAGTTTCAGCCATCCCAAACTTCTGGGAAAGAGGATTTCCACTTGAATGAATTCCCACTTTTTGAATTTCTTCTCACTCCATTTGCGACTGAGGATGGAGGGTGTCACTGTTTCCTTTTCTAGTCCCACTCCTCCACTGCTCGCAACAAATTTTAAATGTAACCAGGTTGGTGACCTGGCCAATGATAAAGGTCTCAGACTGGGTTAGGTTCAGTGATAAGAACAAGTCAGGCAGATTTCTTTAGTAAGCCACAAGTTACGAACAGAACTAACGGAGGAGTATGTTGGATCTGTGGGGAGCACTGCTGCCTCACATCACCAAGGAGCTGGGTTCGATTCCAACCTCGGGCGACCTTCTATGTGGAGTTTGAACATTGTCCCCGTGCCTCTGTGGGTTTCCTCTCAGTGCTCCAGTTTCCTGCCACAGTCCAAAGATGTGCAGTTGAAAGTGGATTGCGCAGGTTAGATGGGTTAGTTATGGGAAATGCAGGGTTACGTGGATAAGGTAGGGGGGCACGTCCAAGTGGGATGCTGTTTGGTGGATCAGTGCGGACTTAATGGCTAGAATGTCCTGCCTCCACACTGTAGAGGTTCTATGACAATGACAACAAATTTGGACTAAACAAACACCCAGCGGGTATATACTTAATCCACTCTGCTCAAGGTCTTGTATGTTTCATTCTCATTCCAAGAGTAAACTGTTAATACCTTCATAATATAAGCCCTTCACCCCGGGATTATGTGAAATGAAACATCTCTGAACTGCTTTCAATGTAATTATAGCCTTTCTCAGATAAGGAGACACAAACAAAATCTCACACTCAGATCATAAAGTTTATATTTGTTTTCTCAAAGAGCTGAGAGTCTTTGGAAAACTTCCCCACAGACCTTTGGAGGCAGAAGTATTGAATATTTTTGAGGCACCAACGGAAGGGTCATGAATAACAACAGAGTCAAGGATTATGGAGAAATGGGCAGCAATTTGCAGCGTAGGGGAAAATGTAGACTGTGGTATCAAATTGCACGGGTCGAGTACATCCAGGAATATGATGCAAAATGAAATGATAATATTGATAAAACATTAAGGCGGAATCCAAGATGGCGGCGATCCGGAAGGTCTGCTTTGCTGGGCTCTGCATCACAGCACGGGCAAAGTGGTTCTCTAACCCATCCCATCCCAGCTATTTGCGTAAAAGTCATCACTGAAAAATCGATAGAATCTTTCCTAATCCCGTTTTATCCAGTGGAAATGACAAAATATGGGAAGGGGTCGAGTGAGTCCCAACACACAGTGCACCCGACAGAAACATCGAGCATGCCTGAGGCTGTCACTGCAACCCACTCTGCTCGTTCCATAGACCCAGTTACTCACTAGGGCTTGTTCACTGAGTTCGCCAAGTTATGTGAAATGATTGAAGCCATGATTGAAGAAGGGTTCAGCAGTGGCTCGAGCCGCTCTCAGCCGTGCTCCAAAAACATGAGCAGCAACTTGACAGCCTTGGAAACAGAACAGATTACGCCAAGCGCCGAACTGCAGCGACAGAGACCACGATCAGTTCCTTTCAGGAGAGGATCCTCGCCTTTAAAAAACTGGACCATACCTTAACTGAACATGACGACGACCTCGAGAACAGGGATAGGGTGAAGAATGTTCACATCGTCGGTTTGCTGGACCGGACGGAAGGTGGTCAGCGGGTGAGTTTATTGAGAACTGGCTGCTGTGATTCCTTCACTTCAAAACTGAAAAGGGACCGGTGAAGACTAAGACAGTTCGTCGGGTTATGGTGCGGAGGTCAGACTCAGACCAGGGCCTTCGCCCTGTCCTTGTGCGGTTACATAGTTATGGGGACAAACAAAGACTAATGGAATCTCCCAGAACCCAGGGGAAAGATCCGATGGCTTTAATTCACGAGGGCTCCAGTATTACGTTCTTTCAGGACTTTTCAACGGCGGTGATTCAGGAAAGAAAATCTTTTGATGATATCAAGAGAAGAGTAAGGGAACTCTGGATTCAACTGACTCGCCAGAGAAAGCGAAAACTTTGTGGACATTTTAGAGTAAGATGGTTGCTTAGATAATCATGTTTCTCTAGTAAAGAAATTTTCTTGGATTTTTCTGGTATTAACCAGTGTTAAATTATAGTCGGGGATGGGTAGAGTACTCAATTCTCACTTCTTCATTAGTATTACTACTCTTTTTCTCTTTCCCTGCTTGTGTCTGGGGTGCGACTCAAGCTGGAGCAGTTTACAAAGGTAGTTGTGATGACTAAATACCGACCAAAGAGCAGTTGAAGCACGACCTTTGTTGTTAATGGCCCTGGATGTCATACTGTTAGCGGGCAGAAGACGAAGGTTTGGGGTATGTAACCATCCCCACTGGACGGGAGTGGTGGTGGTGGGGGTGGGGGTAAATTCCCTGTGGAGTGTCATTAGCACGTTGGATTTTTTTTGTTTTTTGTTTTTTTTTAATGAGTTTAGTTTTGGAACGTTTTGAGAGCTTGTTAGTTGTAGTAGTCTTAGTTCGTGTTGTTTTTAAGCTCTGTGAGTCTTTTTTCATTCATGATCAGTGATGTTTAATTCGAGTTCTTCCTCTCTAGAGCTCAAATTTGCTACATTGTGTGATGGATAATGATGTGCTTAAATGGTGTACATGGAACAATAAGCGGAGCCATCGTCCAGTCAAGAGGAAAAATGCACTTTCTAGTCTTAGAAAGGACAGGGTGGATGTTGTCCTATTGCAGAAGATGCACTATGATGACAAGGAGCATTTAAGATGACAGCTGGGCGGTTTTGATCGTGTTTATTTCTCGTTTTTTAATAGTAGGAGTAGGGGAGAGCCATACTGGACAGGAAGAATCTTCCAGTTAAATTACTAAATTATATTAGACATTACCAGGAGGATCATAACCCCCAAACCCTTGAACTATGGGAAAGAATACAGTATTATGAATGGTTATTGCCTCCCGGCACACCCTCTTAAAGCCGTGGTAGATGCATTTTCCAAATTAAGTTATCTTGCCTCGTGGTGCATTAATGTGGATGATTTCAACTGTCTTATGGACCACACAGTGGACAGAATGTCCAAAGGTCACCCAATACCCTCGTCATAATGTAAGCAATTAGTTGATTCTTGTGCAGAACAAGAGCTGGTGGATGACGAGAGGCAGATCTATCTCACAAGTACGGATTTTATTTTCTCCTTTAACCCGCAGAAATGACACACCGAAAGTTGATCTCTTCCACATCCCTGCAACAATCTTTGATTCGGTGGTATCCTGCACAATTGCAATAATTACCATTTCTGACCATGAAGCAGTATAATAGTTTCGAGATGCTGGCGAATGGATCCTTTTTTTCTTAAGGCTGGTTAGTTAATTGAGTATTTCTGTAATGATTTCAGATCTTTCTTAGCCATTAATTCAGATTCAACCAGTAACCCATCCATTCTATGGGAAACTGGTAACGCTCATGCCAAGGGAATAGTTATTCCTCAGGGAGCGGCAGAAGGGGGAGCAGCAATGTTTGTTTGAAACACGGCTGAGGACAGCCGACAGGGCATACTGTGATAGACTCTCAGTGGTTAAGCTGCAGAGGATCACAACGCTTCGGTCTATAGTGAATTCCACACTCACACAGACAACCAAGAAGGAACTTACTTTTGCAAAACAAAGGCTGTTTGAAAGTCGTGATAAGGCAGGCAAGTATTTAGCCTAACTTGCCAGGAAAACGAGCGCCCCCTCAAGCCATTAACTCAAGGTACTAGGATCCTTCCCTCCGATCCCAAAATGATTAGTGCAGCCTGTCCGAGATTTTTCTCCGAATTAATTTAGACTGAACATTTTGAGGATAGGTGGATTAAGATGGAGCCATTTTTCAAGAACCTGGGTCTTCCAGGAGTAATCCCTGAATAAGTGTTGTGTCTTAATGCACCATTTTCAGCGCAGGAGAGTGTGAAGCAGAGGGTGTAAAGGCACACGTTCTTGATGTATTTCCGAGTGAATTTTATAAATAATTTATAAACCTATTGTCAGGGCTGATGTTTAACATGTTCTTTCACTCATACAGTCAGGAACCCCTTCCTCCATCCTTAAGAGAGTCTCATATCTCTCTGATGCTTAACAATGAAGCACCCTGGAGGATTGTGCTTCTTACACGCCAATCTCACTTTTAAATGTTGGTTTCAAAATCCTGTCTGAAACCCGTACATTAAGGTTAGAAAATTTGCTGCCTTCCGTTGCCAAAGAGGACGAAACAGCCTTTATAAAGGGCCACAGATCTTCCGATAATGTTAAGAATTTACTCAATATGATCCAAGAGTGTTAACAACAATCTGTCGCGGGATTATTGATCTCTTTAGATGAGAGAAGGCATTTGATTGGGATGAGTGGCCAGATCTCTTCTGTACATTAGAACGGTTTGGTCGATGCAAAGTTTTTATCAAGTGGGTGAGGATCCTTTACCGTGATCCTCAGGCTGCGGTTCTCACTAATAGTATTAATATTTCTCCAGGCAGCCGACAAGGCTGACACCTTTCACCATTGTTGTTTATCTTGGGGATTGAGCCACTAGCGGAGGCCATCCGTAGGGATGCCAACATATCTGCCCCAGAAGTTGGATAGAAGTCACGTAAGATTACATTGTATGCAGATGAGGGTGTTTATGTTTTTTGTCAAATCCCGCATTTACGGTAGTTCATGTGACGCAATGCATTAATTCATTTGTTGCTTTTTCGGGCGATAAGATTAATTTTGCAAAGTTGGAGGCCATGCCTCTGGGAGGTCTTAGGGAAATACCTGATACTGAGGGCAAATCCTGGTTTCCTTTTAAATGGTCACTGAGGTGGTTTCCCTATTTCAGTATATTAATTGTATTTGTCTTTGATCATTTATTTAGCGTGAACTGTGTCCATTTGTTTGACAAAATTAAACAAGACCTTCAAAGATGGGAGGCATTTTCAATATCCTGGCTAGGTCGGATAGCTGTTATGCAAATGAATGTCCTTCCTCATTTCCTACACCCATGTGAATGCTTTCTTTGATGTTTTCCAGACAGATAAGGTGTGTGGGTGGCACTGTGGCACAGTGGTTAGTACTGCTTCCTCACAGCGCCAGTGACCCCGGTTCAGTTCCCACCTTATGCAAAAGACTGCGTGGAGTTTGCGCATTCTCCAGGTGCTCCGGTTTCCTCCGACAATCCAAAAATGTACCGGTTAAGTGAATGGGCCATGCTAAATTGGCCGTAGTGTTAGGTGAAAGGATAAATGTACGGGAGTAGGGTTGCGGGTCGGAGTGGACCTTTTTGGTGGAAGGGCCTATTTCCACGCTGTAAGTAATCTAATTGGGTTTTTTTTTTCGAAAAAAAGGCTGGTTTAGCTGTTTTATTTGTCACCATAAGCGACTCTTTATCAAGCTAACAAAATTGCAACTGCCCCACAGATTGTGGGGAGTAGATCTCCCCGATTAAACGCAATCAAATAAGTTTTTTTTCATTGTATGTGAGTGCCTGGGCCGCTGAGGTCTCGGCATCAATTGAGCCCTCTCAGACAAAGTGAACCCTTATTAGTCTGTTGTTCTTAGGTAAAATGACAACGTTTATGGAGTACTGTTATAAACTGATGATGAACAATACTGTTCAAACTTGAAGGACAATGCGTCAGATCGAGGGCAATACAGACAAAACCATGTTTCTTACCCCAATAATTGGTATACCGGGTAGTCAACCGGGGATAATGGGTTCCTGGTTTAAACTGTGGGCAGCGAGGGGGGGGGGGTATCTTGCTTGAGTGATTTAGAATTCGTAGAATCCCTACAGTGTTGAAACAAGTCTTTGGGCCCAGCAAGTCCACTTCAACCCTCTGAAGAGATGCCCACCCAGACCCATTCCCCTGGCATCCTATATTTACCCTGACTAATGCCCCAACTTACAGATCCTGGAACACTACAAGCAATTTCGCAATTACCAATTCATCTAACCTGCACATATTTGTGACGGTGGGTGCACCCGGCCCATAACCCTCCAAACCTTTCCTATTCATTTACCCACGCAAATGCCTCTTAAAGTTTGCACTTGTATCAGCCTCCCCCACTTCACTTCGCAGTTCATTCCATAAACGTACCACTGACACAGTTGAGAATACTAACTCCACACAGCCAGTCACCCAAGGCTGGAACCGAACCCGTGACCCTGGTGCTGTGAGTCAGCAATGCAAACCAATGAGCCACCACGTGTTACTTGAGGGAGAATCAACGATATCATTTGGTCAAATAACTCATAAGTATGGCCTCCCTCGTAGAGACTTCTCTTTTTTTTCCAGATTAGAGATTTGATTTAAAAAAAAACTTTTAACAGACACTGAAAGATCTGATACAGAGAAGTGCGTTCTTTTTGCTAAGAATGCACTCTCTGTCAGCACCCTTTATCAATAGTTGGATAATGTCCCTTCAGACAAGACTGTGCAGCTTCGTGACGTCTGTGCGAGAGAGTTGGGGGTTTAGATCTCTTTGGTGACATGGGAGGATATTTGTGAAAATGTTCGAAGGATTTTGATCTGTAATATGACCCATTCCATGCAGTTGAAAATTCTTAATAGGGTCTATCTGACCCAGATTTTCTCTCAAAATTCAATGTGAGATTATCTTCAGCATGTCCTAAATGCAGAATGACTCCAGGCAGTCTTACTAATTGCATGTGGCTTTGTATATATTGGAGCACTGTGTTAGGTGTGGTGGAGTGGGTCTTGGGGACCGAATTGGAGATGGACCCGGTTTCCCTATTCCTGAGCCTGCCCAGAGTATCTTACGCAGATACACATGGGGAAAAAATCCTTACTTTCTGTGCTAGGAAAAATATTCTGTTGTGTTGGATGTCTGAAAACTCTTCAGGGCTGTTGGGTCTTTGTAAGCTCCGCATGGAAAATATCCCTTTCGGCTTTCTCACCAGCATGGTGCACTAAAAACCAGAGATTAATATAAGAAATAGAGTCATAGAAATGTAAAGCATGGAAATAGACCCTTCGGTCGAACCCATCCATAAGGACCACATATTCCAAACCAATCTAGTCCCACCTACCAGCACCCGGCCCATAACCCTCCAAACCTTTCCTATTCATTTACCCACGCAAATGCCTCTTAAAGTTTGCACTTGTATCAGCCTCCCCCACTTCACTTCGCAGTTCATTCCATACACGTACCACCCTCTGTGTGAAATAGTTGCCCCTTCGGTCTCTTTTATATCTTTCCCCTCTCACCCTAAACCTATGCCCTCTAGTTCTCGACTCCCCAACCCCAGGGAAAACACTTTTCCTAATTACCATATCCATGCCCATCGTAAGTTTGTAAACCTCTATAATGTCAACCCTCAGCCTCTGACGCTCCAGGGAAAATAGCCCCAGCCTGTTCAGCTTCTCTCTATTGCTCAAATCCTCTAACCCTGGCAACATCCTTGAAAATCTTTTCTGAACTGCTTCAAGTTTCACAACATATTTCCGATAGGAAGGAGGCCAGAATTGCACGCAATATTTCAACAGTGGCCTAACCAATATCCTGTACAGCTGCAACATGATCATCCAACTCCTGTACAATACTCGGACCAATAAAGGAAAGCATACCAAACGCCGTCTTCACTAACCTAGCTACCTGTGACTCCACTTTCAAGGAGCAATGAACCTACACTCCAAGGTCTCTTTCTTCAGCAATACTCCCTGCGACCTTACCATTAAATGTAGAAGTCCTGTTAAGATTTGCTTTCCCAAAATGCAACACCTCGCATTTATCTGAATTAACATCCATCTGCCACTTCTCAGCCCATTGGCCATTTGGTCAAGATCCTGTTGTAATCTGAGGTGAGCCTCTTCGCTGTCCACAACACCTCCAATTTTGGTGCCATCTGCAAACTTACTAACTATACCTCTTATGCTCCCATCTAAATCATTTATGTCAATGCTAAAAAGTAGTGTATCCAGCACCGATCCTTGCGGCACTGCACTGGTCACAGGACTCCAGTCTGAAAAACAACCCTCCACCACTACCCTCTTTTACCTTTGAGCCAGTTCTGTATCCAAATGGCTAGTTCTCCCTGTATTCCATGAGATCTAACCTTGCCAATTAGTCTCCCATGGGAAACCTTGTTGAACGCCTTACTGAAGTCCATATGGATCACATCCACTGCTCTGCCCTCATCAATCTTCTTTGTTACTTCTTCAAAAAACTCAATCAAGTTTATGAGTCATGATTTCTCACGTACAAAGCCATTTTTTACTATCTCTAATCAGTCCTTGCTTTTCCACATACATCCACATCCTGCCCCTAAGGGTTCCTTCCAACAACTTGCACACCACCAACGTCAGGCTCACTGGTCTATAGTTCCCTGGAGTGGCCTTACCACCCTTCTTAAACAATGGTACCACGTTATCCAACCTCCAATCTTCCAGCACCTCACCTGTGACGATCCATATTACAAATATCTCAGCAAGAGGCCCAGCAAACTCTTCTCTAGCTTCCCACAGAGTTCTAAGTTACATCTGATCAGGTCTACGGACCCGTTTCAAGATATCCAGCACTTCCTCCTCTGTAATATGGACATTTTGCAAGGTGTCACCATCTATTTCCCTACATTTTATATCATCCACAGTAAATACTGATGCAACATACTCGATTAGTAACTCCCCCATACTTCCTGTGCAAGGAAAAATATTCTGTCATGTTGGATGTCTGAAAACCCCTCGGGTCTGTTGGGTCCTTGTAAGCTCATCATGGAGAATATCCCTTTGGACTTTCTCATCAGTATGGTGCACCAAAAAAACAGCGATTTATGTAAGATATGACAACCCTTTTTGGATTACTGCGATCCAGGCTTATCTGTCACTCTAATAATGGCTTTTATATAGCTATGACGCGATATTGTCTAATGAATCTAATATGAATAATTATGAACATATGAATGTGTAATGCTCTCGAAGAACGAGAACTATCGTTTTTTTATGCTGAACCGTATTATTATTTATTGTTTATTGTTTATTTTTAGTTTTTCTTCTGTCTGTTTAGACACTTTAACTTGTTTTGTACGTACATGCAATTGGGTGTAATTTTGTTCAGGTATTTGAGTTGTTTTGTTATTTGTTTAATACAATAATAAAAATCTCTTTTTCAATAAAAAATGTTGTTAAAAAGTTAAAATATTAAATTTGAAAGAATAGAGTCCCAAAGAACTCTCATTAGAGAGAGCACTCATGGTGGTTTATCGTGAGGGTGACCGCACCTCGGGTGATGGGTGAGGTTGAGAGAGCGTCCCCTTCATGGTAGTCTCTGTCAGTGTGGGGAATTGAACCTGCGCTGGTGTCCTCCCTCTACATCACAAACCAACCAACCAGCTAAATGAGTGGGAGACTATGTAACTGTTTCACACAGAATCAGTCACAGACAAAGGGAAAGAGAAACTTTCATGACAAGGAAAAAGGTATATTTGAGATAATCATCATGATAACGGCTGAGGATAACAATGTTCTCTGCTAGAAATTGTATTTTATAATGAATCAAGTTTTTCGAAGCTATCTTTGGCTGAATGCAATAAGGTGAGACAAGTGAAATAACCAGGATGACTAATTGTGATTGTATATCGATAATCATAAAATAAGTGCATGCTTTTGATTAGTCTGTGGAAAGCATGCTGACTGTTGCATGAATTTATAAAGCAGATGAAATATATTTTTAGGAGTGTCCATCCCCATGGGAAATGCCTTCTGAAGGCATGCTAGAAGAAACCCAGGGTAAAAAGTGCCTGAGAATCGTCTGCTCGACAACAAGAAGCTGAGGTTGAATGACTGAAAGTTCCTGTAACATGGAGCTGAGAAAACCATCAGATCACTCCAGAACGTATTGAATGTTGTAGCATATTTGATGTTCTGAATGGCCTCATGGTAGATTTTAATTATGTCTGATTTGAAAAACGTACATCTCTACTCCATCCTTTCACGTGTTACACACTGGGGCACAGCCGTCTTTTTGTAAGTGGGAATAAGTTGGAACATTATCTGAAACATTCCATAATTGGCATTCTCCAGAATATTTTATAACTGTGTGGGGGGCATTAGAAAGGCAAGAGAGAAAGGGAGGGAAGGTGATGTATGCAGTAGTGAGACCGTTGGAGGATGAGCCGTGTTCAGGGGCCGGTGCTATATCAGACATAGAGTGAGTGTGAGGGAGCAGAGAGAATACAGTGACCCTTATCCTGACAGAGCAGGGAAGGTTACTGATGCTTGTCCTGTTTTGCTGGACATTTCCTCAGACCGCAGGTTCTGCACTGAGCTGGGTGAGGAGCTCAGACCATGCTCGGTGCATCTGGTGGTGTTATCCCTCTGGGAAGAGAATGGTCCCCCTCTGTACTAGCCCATCCACCATGACCTTCGTGCCCCTGTCGACAAACCGTGGTGTAATTTCCCCTAAACTGCCATGCCGGGAGCAAACTGTGCAGGGCAGATGTGAACTCACAAAGCACAACCGTGTACCCATTGGCCTTTTAAAGATGGCAAAAGTGCCAGGGATCACAGAATATCTATGGGCATTCTGACGATGGTGAGTGCCTCCAGTCATGATGGGTGGGAAAATCGGGCTGGCATTGAATGAGAGGGACACCATGGAGTGGGATGGGTAGTTAATTATGTGAGTTTGATAAGATAGCACCAGGAAACTAGTTCGGCCTCGTGAAGACAACCCTTCTGTCATACTCAATAAAAATGTCTCAGTGACAATTTTTGTTAGATTTAGCCCAGTGAGGTGAAGACTCTCCTGTCCTCACTCCCAGTTACAATGCTGCAGAACAAATACTCATCCAAAAATCTCCATCGCCTGAACTGACAGCAATATCCCTTTCACTCATAATTCTACATAATACTGACCCGTGTTGCATGATACTATCGAAATGTCTTCATTTCAGCATTCTGCAACCTGTGATCATATCCTTCCATGACGTCTCCACACTCTGCCTTCACACCAAAACACTCATTTACAGTCATATTGCACGAGACTGCCAGTATGATTGACCATTTGGCCCAGCTGGTCCATACCAACCAAATTTTCAATCCACACTCTCCCCATTTCCCTGCCCTTGCTCAGTATCCCTGTAATCATTTCCTACCTGTGTATTTGTCCAAATGCCTTTTCAATGTTGTTATTGTACCCACCTCAACCACTTCCACTGGCAGCTCAGTCCATATGTGCAAAACGTTGACCCTCAGGTTGTTTTTAATTTTTTTTCCTCTCCAAACATTAACAAATGTCCTCTTGTCCTTGATTCCCCAACCTTGCAAAATAAATTTGAAATATTCACCCCTATGCATGTCTCTCATGATTTTATAAGAGTTGCACTGCTATAAGAACCCCCTCAGTTTCCTACTCTGTAAAAAAAAAGTTCTAACTTGTCCAACTTCTCCCTATAACCCAGACCCTTTCGCTCAGAAAACAACTTTGGAAATTTCTTTTACATTCTTTCTAGTTCAATAATATCCTTTCTCGGGCAAGGTGAACAAAACAGAACATAATACACCAACTGCAGCCTTACCAACATCCTGTACAACTGCAATATAACGTCCCAATCTCTATACTCAATGCTTGATGTAGGCCAGTGTGCCAACAGCCTTCTTCACTGTCCTGTGTATCTGTGACTCAAATTTCAGACAACCGTGCACCTGATCTCCGACGTCCTTTTTTTCCATTACACTCCTTAATGCCCTCTCATGTATCATTAAACTCCTACCTGGATTTGACTTTCCAAAATACAAGACGTCACACCTTCTCTATATTAAACTCCAATTACAAATTATTAGCCTAATTCCCCAGCTGGTCAAGGTACTGCTGCAATTTCTGATAACGCTCCTCACTGTAAACGATGCCTCCTAATTTAGTGTCAGCTGCAAACTTACGAACCTCACGTTGTGCACTCTTGTCCAAATGATTGATATAGATAAAAACAGCAATGGGCCCAATACCGACCCTGAGGCAGTCCACTGGTCACAGGCCTCCAGTTCGATAAGCATACCTCCACAATAGCTATTTGTTCATAATGTCAAGCCAATTGTGTCGCCAATTTGCCAGTTTACCTTGGAGTCCATGCGATCTAACCTTCTAGAGCGGACTTCCATGTGGAATCTTATCAAAGGCCGTACTGAAATCCGTGTAGACTATGTCCACCACCCTGCCCTCGACAACTTTCCTTGTCAATTACTCAAAAAACTCAAACAAAATTTGTAAGGCCTGATCTGCTAAGCACAAAGCTATGCTGACTGTTCCAAGTGAAACTCTGTCTTTCCAAATGCATGCATATCTTATATCTCAGAACATTCTCAAGTAGTTTACCGAAAACAGATGTGAAGCTGACTGGTCTATATTTCTCAGGCTTTTCTTTGCAGCCCTTCTGAATAAGGACACAACATTTGCTACTGCCCAGTCTTCCGGGACCTTGGCCCCTGAACTGTCTTCTCTCGCCTCGTGCAGTGCTCTCGGATGTATCTGGTCAGGACCAAGAGATTTATCTGACTTTTTGCATTCTAATATGCCCAACAGCACCTCTACTGTGATATGGACTGTACCAAGATATCACAACTGACCTCCCAATGGTCACAGGTCATGTCTTCCTTCATGGTAGACACAGAGGGGGAATTGATGACCTCACCCATCTCTTGTGGTTTTACACATGCATGCCCATTTTGGATTTTAAGGCGTCCTATACTCTCTCTACTTGTTCTTTTTCTTTACTGTACTGAAATTGGATTCATCCTAATCTTCTCAGCCAAGGCTATCTCATACTCCCTTTTCGCCTTCCTGATTTCCTTCTACAGTAAACTCCTGTATCCCCGTGTACCTCCTTGATTCCAGCTGCCTGTACTTGAGCCACGCTTTTTTTTGCTGGTCAGAGCCTCAATATTCTTGTCATCCAGGGTTTTTGCTTCCAGCCTCACTTTCCCTTCACCCTCACAGGAATATATAAACCTTGAACTCGAGCTATCCCACTTTTGAAGCCCTCCCACTTGCCCGGGATCCTTTTACCTGGAAACAAATTACTCCAATCAACCCCTGCAAGTCCCTGTCTAATTCCAACAAAATATGCCTCGCCACAATTTAGAACTTGAGTCTGTGGACGAATTTTGTTCCCCCCATAACTATGTAATTATTAATACAACGCTAGTCACTTTTCCCAAAATGCTCCCCCACTTTACCTCCGTCACCTATCTTGCCCTATGTCCCAACAGTAGGTCGAGTTTGTCCCTTCCCGTCTAGGACCCTCTATATATTGCTTGTGGAAACTTTCCTGAACACACTTAAGATATAACTTTCCATCGAAGTTCTTAACCATCTGGAAGTCCCAGTCTATGTTAGGAAAATTTAAATCAACTATTATAACAACCCTATTGCTCCTGCTACTCTCACCAGTCTCCCTGCATATTTATTCCTCCAATTCCCATTGATGATTTGGAGGCTTATAGTACAACCACTGTAACATCACCATCCCCCTCTTACTTCCCTGCACCATTCACAAAACCTCATCGTATATTATCTCAGTGATACTCGCCTTAATCAGAACTACTGGTATTTACTGGTGTTTCCAGTTACATCTCTCCCTCGCAGTGATTTTCACATCTGCAGCACCCTTGTCAACGTACAGTGAAGATATGGAGCTGCAAATGGATGGGAGCTGCACATCCTGTCACTTTCAGCATTGGTTACATGTTTCCACACACTGGGCAGCGATCTAACACATGTTACCAAACAATGAGTGCGAGCAGCAGCAAAGGGAAGACAGTTTGTTTTAAAAATTCCTAACCCGTAGCGGGCAGCGGTGTTTTTTTTCCCTCTTCACAGAAAGAGCGGGAGCAGCAGGGGGAAATGACGAAGACCAAAGGGAGAGCCGGGAAGGAAAGCAGTGAGTATACATACTCACCCTTCGACGCCAATGGTCATTTTGAGTGCGAGCAGCAGCTAAGGTAAGACAGTTTGTTTTAAGATTACTTACCGGTAGCGGGCAGCGGTGTTTTTTGTTTCTCTTCACAGAAAGAGCGGGAGCAGCAGGGGGAAGTGACAAAGACAGGAGGGTCAGCCGAGACCCGGAAACAGGTATTGCGTAAGCTTACCTGGGTGGGTTTTTTTCCCTATAAAAGTGCGCAGGAGCAGAACCTGAGGAACTACACTCCTCCTCTAACCTAATAATAAGACCCGTTGTGGGAAGGAGGTAAGTGCTGCATTTTGCTTGTTCTATTCTTTAGACCCAGTTTCTTTTTAAAAAAGGTTACTTTTAGAGGGATGGCAGTGAAGGCAGTGCAATGTTCCTCTTGAAACATGTTTGAAGTGAGGGATGCCATGGACGTCCCTGCTGATGAAACTTTCACCCCTCTCCAGCTCCTCCAAGACCGTGTTAGGGAACTGGAGCTGGAGCTGGATGAAATTAGGATCATTCGCGAGGCAGAGGGGGTCATAGATCGGAGCTTTAGGTAAGTAGTAACTCCAATGATGGTAGACAGATGGGTGACAGTGAGGGGGACTGGGCGGAAGCAGCCAGTGCAGGGACCCCCTGCGGCCGTTCCCCACAAGAACAAGTATACCGTTTTGGATACTTGTGGGGGGGACGACTTACCAGGGGTAAGTAATGGGGCTCAGTCCTCTGGCACGGAGCCTGTCCCCATTGCTCAGAAGAGAAGGGTGGAGAAGAGCAAAGCAATAGTAATTGGGGACTTGATAGTTCGGGGCACAGATAGGCGGTTTTGTGGGGGCGAGAGAGACTCAAGTTTAGTATGTTGCCTCCCAGGTGCAAGGGTACGTGATGTCTCTGATCGTGTTTTCCGGGTCCTGAAGGGGGAGGGGGAGCAGCCTGAAGTCGTGGTCCACATTGGCACCAATGACATAGGTGGGAGGAGGGCTGAGGTTGTTAAGCAGGCTTTCAAGGAGATAGATTGGAAGCTCAGAGTTAGAATGAACAGAGTTGTTGTCATTGGTTTGTTACCCGTGCCACGTGATAGAGAGTCGAGGAATAGGGAGAGAGAACAGTTAAATGCGTGGCTACAGAGATGGTGCAGGAGGGAGGGATTCCGGTATTTGGATAACTGGGGTTCTTTCTGGGGAAGGTGAGACGTCGAGAAACAGGATGGTCTACACCTGAACCTGAGGGGCACCAGTATCCTTGGCTGCAGGCTTGCTAGTGCTCTTGGGGGGGGGGGGGGTGTTAAACTAACTCTGCAGGGGCATGGAAACCTAGACTGTAGCTTTAGGGTGCAGGATCTGGAGTGTAGGGAGGTTAGGAACATGGCATCAATCTCAAAGGAGGGTGTCTGTAAACAGGAAAGTGGCTTGAAGTATGTATATTTCAATGCAAGAAGTATACGAAATAAGGTAGGTGAACTTGCAGCAAGGGTTGGTAGCTGGGACTTCGATGTTGTGGCTATTACGGAGACATGGGTACAGCAGGGACAGGATTGGCTGTTGAAGGTTCAAGGGATTAAATGTTTTAGTAGGGTCCGAAGTGGGGGTAAAAGAGGGGGAGGTGTGGCATTGCTTGTCAAAGATAGTATTACAGCGGTGGAAAGGACGATGGATGAAGACTCGCCATTTGAGGTAGTTTGGGCTGAGGTTAGGAATAGGAAAGGTGAGGTCACCCTGTTAGGAATCTTTTACAGGCCTCCTAATAGTCCTAGAAACTTAGAAGAAAATATTGCGAGGAGGATTCAGGAGAAGAGTGAAAGCAATAGGATGGTCATTATGGGGACTTTAACTTCCCTGCTATTGATTGGGAAAGCTGTAGCTCAAGTTCGTTAGATGGGTCGGTGTTTGTCCAATGTGTGCAGGAGGGTTTACTGACACAATATGTAGATAGGCCAACAAGAGGTGAGGCCATACAGGATTTGGTTCTGGGTAACGAACCAGGCCAGGTGTTAGAATTAGAGGTAGGTGAGCACTTTGGGGACAGTGACCATATATCGGTGACTTTTACTTTAGTGATGGAGAGGGATAAGTGTGCACTGCAGGGTAAGAGTTATAGCTGGGGGCAGGGAAATTATGATGCGGTGAGGCATGACTTAGGATGCTTGGATTGGAAATAGGCTTCAAGGCAAGGGCGTAATTGATATGTGGAGCTTGTTCAAGCAGCAACTACTGAGTGTCCTTGATAAGTCTGTACCTGTCAGGAAGGGAGGAAAGGGTCGTGTGAGGGAGCCGTGGTTTAATAAGGAATTGGAATCCCTTGTTAAATGGAAGAGGGCGGCCTATGTAAAGATGAGACGTTAAGGTTCAATTGGGGTGATTGAGAGTTATAAGGTATCCAGGAAGGACCTGAAGAGAGAGCTAAGAGCAACAAGGAGGGGACATGAAATATCCTTAGTTGGTAGGATTACGGAAAATCCTAAGGCTTTTTATAGGTATGTCAGGAATAAAAGAATGACTAGGGTAGGAAAAGGTCCAGTCAACGACAGTAGTGGGAATTTGCGTGTGGAGGCTGAAGAGATTGGGGAGACACTGAATGAATACTTTTCATCAGTATTCACTCAGGAACAGGACATTGTTGCCGATGTGAATACTGGGTCACAATTAAGTAGAATGGATGGCTTTGAGGTATGTAGGGAAGAGGTGTTGGAAATTCTGGAAATGGTGAAAATAGATAAGCCCCCTGGGCCTGATGGCCTTTCTCCTAGGATTCTCTGGGAAGCAAGGGAGGAGATTGCAGAGCCATTGGTCTTGATTTTTATGTCCTCGTTGTCGACAGGAATAGTGCCAGAAGACTGGAGGCTAGCAAATGTGGATCCCTTGTTCAAGAAGGGGAGTAGAGATAACCCTAGTAACTATAGGCTGATGAGTCTCACTTCTGTTGTGGGCAAAGTCTTGGAGAGAATTGTAAGGGATAGGATTTATGAACATCTGGATAGAATTAATGTGATCAAGGGTAGTCAGCATGGTTTTGTGACGGGCAGGTCGTGCCTCACAACACTTATTGAATTCTTTGAGAAGCTGACTAAGGAGGTGGACGAGGGGAAAGCGGTAGACGTGGTGTATATGGATTTTAGTAGGCGTTTGATAAGTTTCCCCATGGTAGGCTACTGCAAGAAATACGGTGGTATGGCATTGAGGGTGAGTTGGAGGTTTGGATTAGGAATTGGCTGGCTGGAAGAAGACAGAGGGTAGTAGTTGATGGTAAAGGTCCATCTTGGAGTGCCGTTACTAGCGGTGTTCTGCAAGGACCTGTTTTGGGACCATTGCTGTTTGTCATTTTAATAAATGACCTGGAGGAGGGGTTAGAAGTTTGGGTGAGCAAGTTTGCGGATGATACAAAAGTCGGAGAAGTTGTTAACAGTGAGGAAGGATGTGGCAGGTTACAGCGGGATATAGATAATCTGCAGAGCTGGGCAGAAAGGTGGCAAATGGAGTTCAATGTAGCTAAGTGTGAGGTGATTCACTTTGGTAAGAGTAACAAAAAGATGGCGTACTGGGCTAATGGTCAGATACTTGTTAGTATGGATGAGCAGAGGGATCTTGGTGTCCATGTGCACAGATCTTTGAAAGTTGCCACCCAGGTAAATAGTGCGGTGAAGAAGGCATACGGCGTACTGGCTTTTATTGGTAGAGCAATTGAGTTCCGGAGTCCTGAGGCAATGTTGCAGTTGTATAAGACTCTGGTGCGGCTGCATCTGGAGTTTTGTGTGCAGTTTTCGTCGCCATACTATAGGAAGGATGTGGAGGCACTGGAACGGGTGCAGAGGAGGTTTTCCAAGATGTTGCCTGGTATGGTAGGAAGATCGTATGAGAAAAGGCTGAGGCACTTGGGGTTGTTTTCATTGGAGAAAGGAAGGTTTAGGGGTGACTTGATAGAGGTGTACAAGATGATTAGGGGTTTAGATAGGGTTGACCGTGAGAACCTTTTTCCACGTATGGAGTCAGCTATTACAAGGGGGCATAGCTTTAAATTAAGGGATGGTAGGTATAGGACAGATGTTAGGGGTAGGTTCTTTACTCAGCGAGTCGTGAATTCATGGAATGCCCTGCCTGTAGCAGTGGTGGACTCTCCCTCTTTATGGGCATTTAAGCGGGCATTGGATAGGCATATGGAGGATAGTGGGCTAGTGTAGGTTAGGTGGGCTTGGATCGGCGCAACATCGAGGGCCAAAGGGCCGATACTGCGCTGTATTCTTCTATGTTCTCTGTTCTATGTAATGCAACAGCCTGGGATTATATATGAATGAACCAGCGCGGACTGCACAGCTCCCCACGCTGGACATTTAGCCCAGGATTATAGATCCAGCATTGGTGTGGGCTGCACAGAGTTCTACTCTGGACCGGATATACACAGTGCTCCATTCTGAATTTATAATGGATGGGCTGGTTATGTGAGTTTGATTGCGAATGTCAGAGAACTAAATATCTGACAATATCTTCATTTTGTGTTTTCATTCTTGTGATTGGATTCTTCAAATCCTGATTCATCCTTAGGCCCGACCCTCTGGATGAGTCATGGTGACTGTTGTTGCAGCATCTGAGTCTGCAACATAGAACATAGAACATAGAACATAGAACATAGAACATAGAACATAGAACAATACAGCACAGAACAGGCCCTTCGGCCCACGATGTTGTGCCGAACTTCTATCCTAGATTAAGCACCCATCCATGTACCTATCCAAATGCCGCTTAAAGGACGCCAATGAATCTGACTCTACCACTCCCACGGGCAGCGCATTCCATGCCCCCACCACTCTCTGGGTGAAGAACCCACCCCTGACATCTCCCCTATACCTTCCACCCTTCACCTTAAATTTATGTCCCCTTGTAACACTCTGTTGTACCCGGGGAAAAAGTTTCTGACTGTCTACTCTATCTATTCCTCTGATCATCTTATAAACCTCTATCAAGTCACCCCTCATCCTTCGCCGTTCCAACGAGAAAAGGCCGAGAACTCTCAACCTATCCTCGTATGACCTACTCTCCATTCCAGGCAACATCCTGGTAAATCTTCTCTGCACCCTCTCCAAAGCTTCCACATCTTTCCTAAAGTGAGGCGACCAGAACTGCACACAGTACTCCAAATGTGGCCTAACCAAAGTCCTGTACAGCTGCAACATCACCTCACGACTCTTGAATTCAATCCCTCTGCTAATGAACGATAATACTCCATAGGCCTTCTTACAAACTCTATCCACCTGAGTGGCAACCTTCAAAGATCTATGTACATAGACCCCAAGATCCCTCTGTTCCTCCACCTGACCAAGAACCCTACCATTAACCCTGTATTCCGCATTCTTATTTGTTCTTCCAAAATGGACAACTTCACACTTGGCAGGGTTGAACTCCATCTGCCACTCCTCAGCCCAGCTCTGCATCATATCTAAGTCCCTCTGCAGCCGACAACAGCCCTCCTCACTGTCCACAACTCCACCTATCTTTGTATCATCTGCAAATTTACTGACCCACCCTTCGACTCCCTCATCTAAGTCATTAATAAAAATTACAAACAGCAGAGGACCCAGAACTGATCCCTGCGGAACTCCACTTGTAACTGGACTCCATGCTGAATATTTACCATCTACCACCACTCTCTGACTTCGACCGGTTAGCCAGTTTTCTATCCAATTGGCCAACAAATGGTGCAGAGGCTGCAGAGAGGGGAGTCTCCGTAAAACGGAATGAGGAATTCACAATCAGATCAGCCATGGTCTTAGTGAATGGTGGGGCAGGATTGAATGGACCACAAGTGCAACTTATTCATATATTTATGTTTGTTCCAAGTACACTCCTCTTTTCTCCCAGTGTCCCATACTCGTGGGGAGTGAGTCACCTCCTCCTGTTCCTGTGTAACAGTATCCTGGGGGCTCACCCTTACAGATTTCCCTGTTGTCCAGTTTCGAACAGTTGAGTGACTCTCTCTTGTTTCTGTGTCCCAGTCTCGAACAGTTGAAAGACTCCGTCCTGATCCCAAGTCTGAGAAAATTCATGTCCGCCTCCTGTTCTTGTGTAACAGCTCCACTCGCTCTGCGCACATCTGCTGCTCCTGTGGAATGGAGGTGAGGGCCGGAATGGCCTCTTCACGTGATTTACAGATTTTCTTGACTAAAAGCCTTTCTCCTGCATCTGTAAAATAAAAACAAAATCTGAACGACTGGCAGAATTCAGAAGCTGAATAGCCTCCTCCTGTTCCTGTGTTATACACTCACAGGCAATAGAGTCTCAGAGATACACAGCATGGAAAGAGACCCTTCAGTCCGGCCGTCCATGCCGTCCAAACATCCTAAATAAATTTCATCTCCTTTGCCAGCACTTGGCCCATCTCCCTGTAAATACATCCCATGCACATACCCATCCATATGCCTTTTAAATGGTGTAAATATACCTGCCTCCACCACCTCTTTTGGCTGTTCAATCCATACACACAGCAGTCTCTGTGTGAAAATGTCCCTATTTAAATCGTTCCCCTCTCACCTTAATCGTTTGTCTTCTAATTTTGGACTCGCCAATCCTGAGGAAAAGACATTGACTATTCGCTTTATCTATGCCCCTCATGATTTTATAAACCTCTTTAAGGTCACCCCTCAGCCTCAACGGTTGAAAATAGTCCCAGTCTATTCAAACTCTCCCTGTAACTCTGACCCTCCAACACCTGCAACATTCTTTTAAATCTCTTCTGTAATTTTTCAAGTTTGACAGCATCTTTCCGAGAGCAGGGTGACCAGGATTAAAGGCAGTTTTACAAAAGTGGCCAAACCAATGTCGTGAAAATGTTTAGACTCAAAGCACATACTAATAAAGGGAAGATCACCAAGTGCCTTCTTCACTGCGCTGTCTACCTGTGACGGCACTTTCAAGAAACTGAGAACCTGCACCACAAGGTGCCTCACAGGGCAGCTATCTGGGTTTAATTCCATCCTTGAATGACTGGCTGTGTGTAGTTTGCACATTCTCCCGTGTCTGCATGAGTTTCCTCCGAATGTTATGTTTTCCTCCGGCACAGTATAAAGATATACAAATAAGGGTATTTGGCCATGCTAAATTGCGCACTGTTCCCAGGGATGTGTAGGCGAGGTGGATTAGCCATGGGAAATGCAGGCTCAGAGGGATTGCGTCGGGGTTTGTCCAGTGGGATACTGTTTAGAGGGACGGTGTGGCCTCGATGGGTTAAAAGCCTGTTTCCTCACTGTAGGGTTTCGATAATTTCAATGGAGTTCTCTTTGATTGGCAACTTGCAACATAACCCTACCTACATGTCTTGCCCTGATTTGTCTTGCCAAAATGCGACACCTCACATTTATCTAAATTAAACTCCATCTGCCACTTCTCAGTTCACCTCAACAATGTCCCATTATAGTGTGAGAGATCATTCTTGACTGTCGACTACACCACCAAAATCGTCATTATCTATCAACTTACTGACCATACTCCATACTCTCAAATTTAAATGATTTGTTTTAGTGACAAAAGGCAGTGGACCCACTATTGATCTTTGCAGCACTCTACTGATCACAGGTCTTCAAGGTCATTGAACAAATGTCCACTGTCACACCCTGTCTCCAATATTCAAGAAAATTTTGGATCTAAATGGCGAGCTCTCCCTGGATTCCAGGCAGAGTAACCTTGTTAACAAGTCTACCATGTAGAACATTTAGGTTTTCTTACTGAATTCCAGAAAGACAACATCCACTGTCCTGCCTTCATCAATCATCTTCATTACTTCCTCAAAAGATTACACTGAGTCAGTGAAATGTGATCTCCAAAGTACAAAGCCCTCTTCAATCCTTGTATTTCCAAATGCATACATATCCTTTCCCTCAAAATCCACTCCAACAATTTAGTCACCATTGACGTCAGGCTCACCGATCTATAGTTACCTAGATTTTCCTTACTTTCTTAAATAATGACACTATGTTAGCAGCCCTCCAGTCTTTTGACACCTCACCTGTGGAAAGCAATGATACAGATATATCAGCAAAATACTGAGAAATCTCTTTCCTAGCTTCCCACAAACATCTGGGATACAACGGATCAAGTCCTGGGGATTTGCTTACCTTTATATGTTTGAAAATATCCAACATCTCCTTGTAATATAGATACTTTTCAAGACATCATATATACCTCTTCACTCTCTCGTTCTTGTAATCTCCTCCACATTAAATACTGAGGAGAATTACTTGTTTCATATCCCTCCTATCTCCTGTGGTTCCACACATAGGTAGCCTTACTGATCTTTAAGAAGCCCTATTCTCTCCCGTGTTAATCTTTTGCCATTAAAGGATTTGTCGAATTTCTTCAATGCCTTGGTATCCCTATTTCTCAAGCCATCTCATGTCCATATTTTGCTGGTCCGATTTCCCCGTTGGCTATGAACTTACTGCCCTTTTACTCCTCTGGGGAATCACTTGATCTCAGCTCTGTTTACCTGACAGATGCCTCCTTCCTTACCTTGACCAGAGCATAAATATATCTAGCCATCCAGCACTCCCTGCACCCACCAGCCTTGACCCTCTCACTAATAGGAACACGTTGGCTCTAAACTCTCTGAAACCAAGATTTTATGGCCTTGCATTTTCCAACCATCCTTTTACCAGTGGATAGGGTATTCCAATCACCTAATACTTTCAAAATTGGATAGGTAAAAACAATGATTGCAGATGCTGGAAACCAGATTTTGGAGTGGAGTGGTTTAGGGTGTAGGTTTGCTCGCTGAGCTGTAGGTTTGATATCCAGATGTTTCATTGCCTGGCTAGGTCGCATCATCAGTGGCGACCTCCAAGTGAAGAGAAGCTGTTGTCTCCTGCTTTCTATTTATATCTTTCTCCTGGATGGGGTTCCTGGGGCTTGTGGTGATGTCATGTCCTGTTCGTATTCTGAGGGATTGATAGATGGCATCTCGATCTATGTGTTTGTTTATGGCATTGTGGTTGGAGCACCAGGCCACGAGGAGCAGCGTGATGCTGGAAAATCACAGCCGTTCAGGTAGCATGCGAGGAGCAGTAAAATCGATGTTTCGGGCAAAAGCCCATCATCATGAATACAAGCAGAGAGCTTGACGGGTGGAGAAGTAAATGAGAAGAGGGTGGGTGTGGGGAGAAAGTAGCAAAGAGTGCAATGGGTGAATGGGGTTGGGGTGAAGGTGATAGGTCAGTGAGGAAGTTGGAGTGGATAGGTGGAAAAGAAGATAGGCAGGCAGGACAAGTCATGGGGACAGTGCTGAGCTGGAACTGGGGTGAGCTGGGGGAGGGGGAAATGAGGAAACTGGTGAAGTCCACATTGATGCCCTGGGGTTGAAGTGTTCCAAGGCGGAAGATGAGGCATTTTTCCTCCAGGCGTCGGGTGGTGTGGGAGCAGCGATGAAGGAGGCCCAGAACATTCATGTCCTCGGCTGAGTGGGAGGGGGAGTTGAAATATTAGGCCACAGGGCGGTGTGATTGATTGGTGTGGGAGTCCCAGAGATGTTCCCTAAAGCGCTCTGCTAGGAGGTATCCAGTCTCCCCAATGTAGAGAAGACTGCATCGGGAGCAGCGGATACAATAAATGATATTGGTGGATGTGCAGGTAAAACTTTGATGGATGTGAAGGCTTCTTTAGGGCATTGGATAGAGGTGAGGGAGGAGGTGTGGGCGCAGGTTTTGCAATCCCTGCGGTAGCAGGGGAAGGTGCCAGGACGGAAGGGTGGGTTGTTGGGGGGCCTGGGACCTGACCCATGGAGGGAACGGTCTTTGCAGAAAGTGGAAAGGGATGGGGAGGGAAATATATCACTGGTGGTGGGGTCCGTTTGGAGGTGGCGGAAATGTCGGCGAATGATTTGGTTTATGGGAAGGTTGGTTGGGTGGAAGGTGAGCACCAGGTGCGTTCTGTCCTTGTTACGGATGGAGGGGTGGGCTCTGAGGGTGGAGGTGCGGGATGTGGACGAGATGCGTTGGAGAACATCTTTAACCACGTGGGAAGGGAAATTGCGGTCTCGAAAGGAGGGGGGGCATTTAGTGTGTTCTGTGGTGGAACTGGTCCTCCTGGCAGCAGATACGGTGGAGGCAGAGTAATTGGGAATACGGCATAACATTTTTGCAGGAGGAAGGTTGGGAAGAAGTGTAATCCAGGTAGCTGTGAGGGTTTTTCCCTAACATTTTCAAAATTGTTCAAAGTTAGAACTTTAATGTTTACTTCAGGTCATTCCTATTCCACTACTATTTTAAAACTAATATTTATGCGTAACAGACTTGGAAGTTAAATAAATACTTCCTGCTCCTCTGCGGCTCGAAAGGCTGAATGGACGCCTCGTGACCCTGTGTAATAGACTGAAAAGGCTGAATGGCCTCCTCCTGTCCTTGTGTAACAGACCTGCGACATTAAATGACACAGCAACCCATAGATTACGAGCAGCCAGTCAACTGTATCTGATGGAGGTCCATCCCTTCTCAGTTACAGAAACACAAACAACGCAATGTACTCCAGTTGGCTCTCAGTAATACCTCATACAGCTGCAGCGACACATCTCTTTGTTTTGAATGATTCAGTAGGCAAAATGTGCCAATATTCTAGATTTCCACCTTTTCAAGTAACAACAGGCTAATATGGGCTGAATGGCCTTCTCCTATCCCTCTGTAAGGGGCCCATAGGGAGAGAATTGCTTCGGCCTGTTCCTGAGCAGCAGTCTCAATGCCCTGTTGCAAGGTTATGAAAGGATTTGACAACAGGGCATGACAACCAGGAGTAGCCTCACACTGGTCAATAAGTATTATACTTTGGGTTAAGGTATCTAGAAACTTACCCCCCTGATTTTCTTTCTACGCAGCAGACCTGTTATTTTATAACTGCCTCCTTTCATAAACAGAGTGGAACACATATAGACCCCTGCAGTGTTATGTTAATACTCTCATATACAAGTTTTATAAAAAGATTTAAAAGATTTAAAGATTTTTGGTCCATCCCTCATCCATTCCATCTCAACCCAGGAAATGTTCTTTTTTATATAATGATATGAAAAGTGATGTGTGGAACTAGTGAATTGAGCCTGTTTGCTCAGTCATGATTTGGAGATGCTGGTGTTGGACTGGGGTGTATAAAGTTAAAAATCACACCACACCAGGTTATAGTCTAACAGGTTTAATTGGAAGCACACTAGCGTTCGGAGCGCCACTCCTTCATAAGGTGAAATTAGAGGACACACTTCTTAGGCACAGAATTTATAGCAAAACATTTACAGTGTGATGTAACTGAAATTATACATTGAAAAATACTTTGATTGTCTATTGAGTCTTACATCTGTTCGAATACCATGATAGTTTCATTTCGTTCATGTGTAAATCACAAATTCTTTTTATTTTAAAGTTGCATTCTCAGGTTAGCTGTAACAATGAGTGTTAGCTAGACAATATGTTGAAGGTGTTAGCTCCCTGTGTCCTCTGTATATACTATGATGTTTAGATTGATTCTAATCGAAATGTTAGATAACAGAGTTTTACATGAATTCATGCAGTTTTTGAGCTCAGAGGTTTACATGGATTCATGCAGTTTTTGAGCAAAGTACAATGTAACTCTGCAAGTATAAATTCACCCCACAAAATATATGTGTGTATGTGGGTCTTTGTCTGTTTGTGTGTGTGTGTTTGTCTCGTTTGGGGGTTGTGAGTGTGAGAGGGAGTGTATATGTGTGTATAGTGATGTAGAGTCTTACGTCTGTGAGGGGGTGCATGTGTGAGTGTGGGAGTGTATGCGTGTCTGGGGTGGGGGGTTTTGAATATCAGTGAGAGAAAGTGTATATGTGTGTGCATGAGCGTAGAGTGGTCTACATCTCTGAGCGGATGCCTGTGTGTGTGTGGTGTCTGTAAGATTGTGTGTGAGTGTCTGCGTGCACGTCTGTGTACATGTGTGCCCGTTTGTATGTGTGTGTGTGTAGGAGTGCCTGTGTGTGTGTGTGTGTGTGTGTGTGTGTGTGTGTGTGTGTGTGTGTGTGTGTGTGTGTGTGTAGTGCAATGGTGGTCTCCTGCAATGTGACATGAACCCAAGGTCCCGGTTGAGGCCCTCCCTATGAGTAATGAAATTAGTTATCAGACTCTGCTCGGCCACTTTTCACTGCTGCCAGTCCTGAAATCCGCCTTGAAGGATGGTCACCAGAAGGTCGGAGGTTGAATGTCCTGGACCACTGAAGTGTTCTCCAACTGGGAGGGAACACTCCTCTCTGTTGATTGTTGTGCGGTGCCCATTCATCCTTTGTCGTAACCTTTGCTCAGTTTCCCAGTGTTTGTTCAGTGACTGTGATTAATGCCAATCTCCATGGATTCTAATTATCCCAGCGGAGGGTTTCCATCTTTTAATGATATATGGGCTCCGTTCAATGTGTTATCCCATGACATGAGCAGGAGCATCACCGACAGCACTGACAGGGATCAGCAAATCCAGAGAGATGGGGAGGAGAGATCAGAATCTGAGAACATTAGACTGGAATGTCCCAAACAAGTATCAAAATCTGGGAACATTAGACTGGAATATTCCAACAATAGACAGGAGCTTATCCGATTATGATTGGTGTATTTCTGCGTTTTATTGGTGGCCATTATCATCACGGATCTTTTGCGCTCTTCTCATTATTCAATGTTTTTATTATCCTTTCCTGGCTATCGTTGGTGTCCCTGGTAAGTGTCACTGTCCAGATTTTTTTTTGATAAACCGGTTATGACTGTATTACGGTTCTTTCATATAGTCTACACTTCTTGTCAATATTATTTTCCTGCTGAATCTCTCAATCCATATATTCACTCTACAGACTACTACTAACCTCATTAATGAAGGTGTTCAATTACTGTCTCGCTCTGACATTGTTACTCACGGGTCTCTATGTTGACCTACTCAGTTCCAGCAGAGAACTACAATTTATTGTATCATTGGCTTTGTTATTTAAATATTAACATCATGGAGGTCACTCTCTACTGTTCTGATTACAAAATCCACTTCCTTCCACTGTTTCCATCTCATCTCTGGCAAATATCTGCGACTGAAGCAGACAAGTCACAACTGTGGAAGATCCCTTTGAGACCATTCCCTGACCATTTCTAACTTGAAATAGTCGCCACTCCAGAACATATCTCACTGGTTTATTCCATCTGCTGTTTGAACCTTGAGCTATGAAGTACAGTCTTAATGAAGCCAATAATCTGCTGCTGACGCTCCGGGTTTCACACCTGCCGAAGCAAATCTGATTCGAACTCACACCAAACTCCCATCCACCTGTCATTCATGTGCACGCCGATGTATATTGCTGTTGTGTCTGGCAATGCCTTTATTTTGATATTCTCAAACACTTATCTGTCCATGAAACTTCTCTCGTTCTCTCTGTCGATTAACAAAAAGCCTCCCAGCTGTTCTTATTGAAAATAGTTTCCTCCATGTGCGTTTATTCTCAAACAATGAGTTTCACATTCAACCACGCCAATCACGAACTCACACATACATTCTCTCTCTCAGTCTCTGATGGACACACACACACACACAGCAAATCTTCCCAGTGTAGACATTGTAGTAATCTGATGCGAGTGTCGTTAGCATATGATATTAAAGTTTGCAATGCTCTCCATGCTGGGCAGGTATTGTAGTTTACTGAGCAACGCATTAAACTGCTCTGCACAGTTCTCCATGCTGGGCTGTCATCTTGTCCCAGTTTATGATGCTTGTGGTGTTCTGTCAAGCAGATTCAGAATTTGATGTAACAAGCCATTCCAGCTGATCTGACAACGCCTTTATTCAATGTTCTCATTCTTGAAATTTTACTCTCGAAGATCTCATTTCTCCAGTTAGTCCCACTGCCCTGTCTTTTTCCCCATATTTCCACACCATCGTTTCAGTTAATTAACTGTCTGTTTCTGTCTTTAATGTGAATGTCTCTGCCCCTCTGTATCTTTCCCTGGCCTTTGCTTCTGACTCCCTAGAGTATCCAGTGCTGGCATTGTGAAGCTCAGAAACAGTGAAATGGTGTATGTCAGGCTGTTGTTCACTTCCCGGTATGTCCGATGTGATGGTCCATCGACAGGCGTGTTTCAGAAGTTATGAGACACATCCTTGTAACTTGTTCAATACCTGTATTTGTCCCTCTCAGGTGATCTTGCAATCGAGGAAGCCCCTTAAGTAAAGGACCAGGCATCTAAAGTGTGTGACAATACTGTCACTTAAAAAAGATTACCTTCTTTTTTCAAAAAAAAGAGATCTTACAGGCCAATCTGCCTACCGAAAACTGCTCAAGTAAATAACTTACAACGCTTTTAAGGTTTTTCATAAATATTACTAACAACGGCCTAGTAACTGATCCCTAGCTGCTACTCTCTCTGAAACCTGGCTTGATGCTGTTTCCTCCTGAATTGGAGAACTGTGTGCAATAACGTATGCCTGAATGTTCCTTTTTGCCAAGGGGTGTGTTTATGGGATGTTGGTATTTTGGAACAGTTCATTTGTAGAAGGTACTAGATCCATTATTTGGTTAAGATTTCCAATAGATAAATTATTCTAAATTCCTCTTCATTTTATATGGGTTTTCATTAGAATGCTTAAGTATGTTGTGTTTTGCTGAACACCCACCTCACGTCTACCTTTAAAATAAGGAATGTTTGGCATCCAAGTTACCCTCTTAAACTAGTTTGAGGCAGTCTGGGTGGTCTATTGCAAACTGGGGACTTTGTTTGGTTCTAACTCGATAATAGCAAATAGGGTTTAGAATTACAATCCCTACAGTGTTCAACCCAACAAGTCCACACTGACCCTCCGAAGAGTAACCTACCCAGACCCATTCCTCTACCCTATTATTACACATTTACCCCGTCTAAGGCACCTAACCCACACATCCCTGAAAACTATGATCAATTTAATATGGCCAATTCATCTGACATGCACATCTTTGCGTTGTGGGAGGAAACCAGAGAATCCAGAATAAGCTCAAGCAGACAATGGAGATTATGCACTGGGAGGATATTGGGTTCAAAGGTCGCGTATGGTAGTCGTTAGTGTTTTTTTTTCAATGTTGAATTTGGTTGTTTTAAACAGCGTTTTATGTATAATGATTCTTTCAGTCATTACGTATTCTCTGGGTGTGGAGGAAGTGAAGTTGGGGGTTTCACAAAAGGTAATGAAGGCAAAGCTGCAGGAATTGCCAGACAAGCTGGAGTTGAGGTTGCGATTGTCTGCGAGAAAATGAGAGATAATTACAGCTATAGCTCGGCAATTATATTTGGTGGAAACGTCATCAGATTCTTTGGAAATGGCAAGAATTCAATTTCAAATGAGGCACTTTGAACATGAGAAGGAATTGAAACAGTTTGAAATATGATGAAAAGCAGAAATAAAAGAAAAGGAAGTTAAGAAGAAAGAGAGAAAAGGAGAGAAGAAAAGCAGAGAGTTCTAACTTCAAAAGTTAGCAATTAGAGAGGAAAGTTGACATAGAGTGCTGAGATGGAGGTAGATGGTTGGCCAGATAAGGAGGATAGTGAGGTTGAACAACCCTGTAGTAGCCAACGGCCTCATGGGGTTCTGTTTAAATATGCCCAGGCATTATCTACATTTGATGAGAAGGATGTGGAAGCCTTTTGAGTTTGATTTGAGAAAGTGGCTAAACAAATGCAGTACTCAGTAACCATGTAGATCTCGTTGATCCAAACAAAGATGATAGGTATTTGCATCCCTATCGGAGGAGGTATCTGGCCAGTATGGGATGGTGAAGAAAGCCATCTGAAGTGCATATGAGGTTGCGCCAGAAGCTGACAGACAGTTCAGGAATCTAAAAACGGGTCCCTGGTTAAACGCACATTGAGTTTGAAAGGATAAAACAAAATAATTTTGAAAGGTGCATAAGAGAATTAAAAACAGAGCAAAGCTCTGACACTGTTAGAGAGATTCTTATTTTGGAGAAGTTCAACAATTCACTTCCTGCAGTTGTGCGAACCCGTGTGGAAGAGCAGAGTGTTGCAATGGCAAGGTTAGAAGCTGAAATGGCTGATGATGATAATTGAGTTCAGAGATCAAAGTTTAGTTTCTGTGAGAGATTGAGGAGAATGCGTGAGATCTTCTTAAAACATATCCCTGTGAGAGTAAGGTTTACTGGCATAGGCCAGGAGTAGCAGGTAAAGAGGTTACAGCATGAAGAGGTACAGAAGCATGTAATTCTTTTATGCTGAGACATGAGGAGCTATGTCATTCAGAGGGAGTATTGGAGAGATGAGAAATGCTCCATTATGTAACGTGTGGTTGGAGTGTCCAGTGGAATCATCAACATATTTATTCCACTATGGGGAAGGCGGCCTTGAGCTTGGTGTTGGCATTACAATATTTCAGCATTTACATTGTGAAAAAACATACATGAGGCAACTCTTTATTACTGATCTTGACACCTTAAAGTTTTTGGAGAAGTTAGGGAGAAAAATACCAGTCTGTTTCGACTGAGCTTATTCTTGCTGCCATTCACTTTCAAATCATACAGGTGACAGGGCGCGAAAACCTAAGTTTTGACACGTTGTGGAGACTTGGATGAAGAAAATCAAAGGTATTCTGCAGCAGGAGTAAAATGACTGAAATTGAAAGTAGTTGTGAACAATTGTAAGCTCAGAGTCAATGTAATATATATATATATATATATTGCAAACTACTAACAGAGGAAGACTAGGAGGTCTAAAATGAATCCACCGTTGTATATTGATGGATTATTTTATTAAAGATGGAGTTGCGAGGATACTATCACTGTTAAATGGTTATTTTCTCTTAGGTTATTTTTTTGAAGAGAGGTTTTAAAGGCAGAGGTGCAGAACTGCTGCCTGAATACAGTTTAAGTAAATAACTGAGGAGACCTTTATGTTTTATTAAAACGGTGGTAACAATGGAAGGGCAGTGGCCTGCTCTCCCAGGCCAGGTTTCCTCGTTTTGTTTTTAGCTGCAGCATTCAGAAGCTGTTGGGCATCCCAGACGGGGTGGAACTTTCAATACATGATCCCCCCTGCTTTACTCTGAGATCTCTGTTGATGTTGTTTCCCCCGGATTGGAAAACTGCTGTAAGGATCTGTATTTGAATATATCATTGTGCAAAACGGTGTAAACCAAGAAGGTACGGTATCTGTTGTTTGTGTAAGTGTTCCAACATATAAGCTACCCCAAGATGTTCTTTTCTTTGATTGTATTTTAAAGCATTTTAATCGATTATATTTTGCTTGATGTCGAATGGTTTGACCAGTCACAACATATCTGGAACGCACACTTCCCATCTATATTCAAAATAAGTAGAGGTTTGTGTCTAAACTGCCTTCTTAAAACATTTTGGGTGGATATGGACTGGTCCACAACACTTGTAGCTGAGGGTTTTTTGACTGACTCCTGTAATTGAAAATTGTTAGGAGCGGCTGGGGATGGTTTGCTGGAGGATGTGCTGTAAGCTGCCTCAGACATTCAGGGAGACCTGAGGGTTTGGTGACCCAACTCGCGATGGAGCATGGGGACTGTAGTCACAGCATCTGGGTCTGTAACATGAACAACAAATGGAGCAGAGGATGCAGAGGGGGGAGATTGAAACCACGCAGTGAGTGTGTGTGTGGGGAAAGGAATCTGCTGTATCCATATCGGATTTTCCAGGAAAAGCTTCCCAAGCTTCACTTAACCCAGGAGCAGAGTGTGAGGGACACAGACTGAACAAGGAGCAGGTCACAAAGCGGTGTCACCTCCTTCAACGTGACCTGCAGCTTCACACCAGGAGGTGGTCAGTGCTGCCAGGGGCTGTTAGGGTCACTGCTTCATTCAGCTTCTATGATCGAGAACTTTCCAGGCAGGACTAGGTGACATATCCATCATCTCCCAGTATCTCAACATCAATGTCACCATTCGGTGATGGAGGATATATTTGGTGGATGAGGTAAATAGATTGTTTCTCCCACAGCAGGGAGCTGCTGGGTGTATCCAGTATAGTGGGATTCCTGATGGTGTACATGGCATCTGCAGAGTACCCGTGACAATGGGGAGAGGTAGATGAACTGTAGGAGCACTCTCTCTATTCATGTTACAGTGTACCCATGCACAGTACATCATGTTGGTGAATACCCACTGTCCTGGCAGAAGTCATGGCCTCGTCATTCAGAAGCAGTAAGCCATTCCCATCGTCATCGGGTCTCCACGTGGAAAGAAATGAATATATCTTGTATAAAGGCTGTCCCGTTGATGCACGTTTCAAAACACCATCCCCACCACCAATTAACCACATCAAAGTATTCCATGTGTACGGGGAGCAATGAGGTTACTTGGAGTGTCTGGGAGCTGACGATCAGGGATGGAGCAAAACCTCCCATGTCTGAATGGATCTGAGTGAACTCCCCAATACACAGTATCATAAAGTCCTGTAATCCCTCTCCATTTCAGTAACATACTGCCTTCCATTATTCCGGTATATGGAATGGCAGGTTATATCATGTTAAATTCCACCTGCCAAACTATTATCTACTGTCTTTACCTCTCTGAATCTATTTGCAGACTCTCCACCCTCTCTTGATAATTTAATCTCTTGCTTATCACAGCGACATAACAATTATTTGATGAGGTGAAATGTAGGTTAGACCAGGGAAACCCAGTGGATGTGGTCTCTCTCGACTTCCAAAAGTCCTTTGATAAGGTGCTACACAGGGGGCTGTTGAGTAAGGTGAGGGCCCATGGTATTCGAGGTGAGCTACTGGCATGGATTGAGGATTGGCTGTCTGACAGAATGCAGAGAGTTGGGATAAAAGGTTCTTTTTTGGAATGGCAACCGGTGACAAGCGGTGTCCCGCAGGGTTCAGTGTTGGGGCCACAGCTGTTCACGCTATATATTAATGATTTGGATGAAGGGACTGGGGGCATTCAAGCGAAGTTTGCCGATGATACTAAGATAGGTGGACAGATAGGTAGTACTGATGAAGTGGGGAGGCTGCAGAATGATCGAGACAGTTTGGGAGAGTGGTCCAGGAAATGGCTGATGGAAATTAATGTGAGCAGATGCAAGGTCTTGCACTTTGGGAAAAAGAATACAAGCATGGACTACTTTCAAAACGGTGCGAAAATTCATACAGCCAAAGTAAAAAGGAATCTGGGAGTGCTAGTCGAGGATTCTCTAAAGCTAAACATGCAGGTTGAGTCTGTGATTAAGAAAGCGAATGCAATGTTGTCATTTATCTCAAAAGGGTTGGAATATAAAAGCAGCGTTGTGCTACTGAGCCTTTATAAAGCTCTGGTTAGGCCCCATTTGGAGTACGGTGTCCAGTTTTGGGTCCCACACCTTAGGAAGGACATAATGGCACTGAGGCGTGTCCAGCGGAGATTCACACGGATGATTCCTGGAATGGTAGGTCTAACATACAAGGAACGGCTGAGGATCCTGGGATTGTATTCATTAGAGTTTAGAAGATTAAGGAGAGATCTAATCGAAACTTACAAGATAATACATGGCTTGGAAAGGATGGACGCTAGGAAATTGTTTCCGTTAGGCGAGGAGACGAGGACCCGTGGGCACAGCCTCAGAATTAGAGGGGGTAAATTCAGAACAGAAATGCGGAGACATTTCTTCAGCCAGACAGTGGTGGGCCTGTAGAATTCATTGCCACGCAATGCAGTGGAGGCGGTGACGCTAAAGGTCTTCAGGGCAGAAATTGACAAATTCTTGATGTCGCAAGGAATTAAGGGTTAAGGGGAGAATGCGGGTAAGTGGAGTTGAAATGCCCATCAGCTATGATTAATTGGCGGAGTGGACTCGATGGGCCGAATGGCCTTACTTCCACTCCTATGTCTTATGGTCTCATGGTCTTATGGACATGACCAAACTCAGCATTCGTATATCTTTTCCATCCTCCTGATCATTAATATAGACTGTAAACGGTTGAGAAACCAGCACTGGTCACTGTGTGACCCTACTGGTTATGTTCTCTCTAACTAATTTATCCTGAGTGCCTGCTTCTTGTATGACACCCAGTCCTCTCCTATTCCTGGGCAACACAGTTGAAGAGTTGAATAAGAACAAGGAGCATCTGTGAGGAATCAAGCACCTTGATGAGGCTGATGTCAACGCGACCTCTGTTCCACTTTCCTGCCATCTCTCCATCCTAAAACTCTAGTCTCTTGTTGTAGATTGCGCCACATGAAAAAAAATCCACTCCACATCTACACTTTCAATTACTTTTAGCATTTCACAGACCTCAATGGGATCTCCTTTCATTCTTATAAACTCGAGAGTATAGGCGAAAATTGCTCAATTACTCTTCATAAGACAAATACTTCAAATATGGAATCAATCTAATGAAGCTCTTTAGAATTGCCTCCCATGGAAATACCTCATCCTGCAGGATACCCAAACTGTACTCCCGTTGCAGCCTCACTAATGCCTTGTGTAGCTACACCAACACTCCCTAACTTTCTACTCTATCCTTTTATAAATAAACACTGAAATTATGCTTGCATTCCTCATTACTTGCAGCACCCGCAAACAGGTTTTCTGTGAAATGCAAACAGATACCCAGCTCCCCCTGCACCTAAACACTTTGAACTTTCTCTCCATTTAGATAATATTTTGTCTTTCTATTATACTGGCCAACTTGAATAGCCCCATATTTATTCACTTAAAGTTTCCTTGCTAAATGTTGGGCCATTCACCCAACCTATCCACATGTTTTAAAATCTCTTGCATCATCATTCCGAAGTAATTTCCCATCGATGTTCGTTTCATCTGAAAATGTGGTATTGTGTTTTCTCTCCCGTCAACCGAGTACAGTAATACCATCGATTGCAAATGCTTGAGGCATGAGTACTGAAATCAATGGCACAAACTGCATTTGCCAAAAGAAAATGACACATTTAATCCACCTGACTATATTTTGTTGTATAACCCAACCCTCCATCCAAGCTATTAAATTACTCCTAAACCCATGTTGTCTGATATTACCATTTACTCTTCGGAGAAGCGATATATCGGATGCCTTCAGGAAGACCAGATATGTTCCATCTCCAGGATTCACACTATCCACCTTGTTTGTGACATCTTCAAATAACTCAAGCAAAGAATTCAAACACGATTTAGTCTTCGTAAAACCATGTTGACTCTGACGAATTGTGGTTTGAGTTCGCAAATGTCCCGAACAATGGACTCTAAAAATTTGCCTTAAATTACAATAGTTTATTGTTACACTTAAGTCCCTGAGGTTCTTTCCTTTCGAAAGCCTTCACGTTTTCTTTGAATTCCTGTTTAATGGGCACAAGGCTTTAAGAGATCTTCTCCAATTGCTGAGTAAGAGCCAAGTGTGGCTGAATGGACTCATCATCCTGTTGGTGTATAGACTCGATGGGCTGACGTCTTTCTGGTGTTCCCATGTTGCCATCTCCAAGGCCAGAATGACCTCCTCCTGTTGATGCTTTAGAGGATTGGGAAATTATGAAATCTTCCTGGTGCTTTGTAACATTTTGAGGGGCTGATGGGTCTTCTCATACTTCTCCATAACAGGTGGAAACACTGAACGGTCTCCTCATGTGTACTGGAGATGGGACCGAGGGATTGATTGGCCTTCTCTTGTTCTCATGCAACAGACACGTGTCTAAATTACCTCTTCCTTTCTCATGAAAGGAGTCTCAGATAGTTTTTATTCTGATCCAATTCTCTTACAATAGGCTTGGTGGGTCTAAATGGCCTCCTGTTATCCCAGTGTAACAATCTCCAGTCACTGTGTGACCTCTTCCAGTTCCTATGTTACATACTTGAGGAGGCTGAATGGACTGATCCTGTTGTTGTTTAACAGGATACTGGTGCAGCATGGCATACTCTGGGTCCAGTGTAATAGGCTCGAATGGCTGATTGACCTCCTTCTGTAAATGCATGTCAGGCTCCAGGGGCTGAATAGCCTCGTCCTGTTTTAGTGTAACAGAGTCGAAGGCCTCAATATCCTCCTGTTGTTCCTGTGTAACACATTGGAGAACGGAATGGATTCCTCCATTATCTGTGTAATTCACTTCACTTGTTAACTCCTTCTGTCATCTATGTTCAAATAAGTTCATCTTTGATTTTTGTAAACTCCAATGGCTACTGAGTCAACCTGATCATCCTTTTGTTATAAGCTAGCAACTTAATTGCAGGAATCAGTTGAGGGAACCATCTCTGAGCTGCTTCCAACATAACAACATCCTTTCTTCCTTGAAAACATTACATCTGTACACACTACTCCAGATGTGATCTCCCTGTACAGCAGCAGCAACACTTTACCAGCCTGCTGTAAAGTTCCCACCCAGGCTAGAGCTGTCTCAGCTCTCTGGGGGAATACAGAGCATTGTTGGAAGATCATTGTCCTTCTCTACTCCATCAACATAACGGGAGATCTGGAGAAATTAAAGTTTGAGAAGATCATAAATGATGTGGCGAGATGATCTCTACCATTAATCTCCCCAGAGCCCACATCGCTCAGATTCCACCGAATCTAGTAGGTGGAGCGCAAAAACAGCGAGGAGGAGCACACATTGATGGGAGTTATACATCAAAGTGAAAGCTGCAATACAAATGCTGGACATGTTATAAAAGAGGAAATGAGATATACACATTTGTGGGTACTTCCGTAATAATGTACTGCTTAAATTATATCTAAACTGTGTTAACCCAATTGAATGCTCATGCTGGGAAAAAATGGATTTCATGACCAGGTGTAATATGGTTTACATCAACATTATGTCGAGCACTGAGCTCGACATCAGGTTATTTACGAATTGGTGTTGAGTGATCAGAAGAGCTAATTGACAATTTTGCTGGAAAGGACCTTTTGGGAACAGTGACCACAATGTATTGGTTTGCTTTTATGCTGTTTGAGTAAACGGCAGTTTTTGTTTTATTTGAAGTAACCGTGATAAGTCTGAGTCATGCAAGCCATGAAGGTGTGAGGAGAAAGTGGGGACTACAGATGCTGGAGGTTCGAGTCGAAGAGTGTGTTGCTGGAAAAATACAGTCAGGCAGCATACTAAGAGAAGATAAATAGATGTTTCAGGCATAAGCCCTTCATCAGGAATGAAGCATATGTGGCGAGGCGGCTGAGAGATAATTATGAGAAGGGGGTGCGGCAGCGGGGAGGTAACTGGGATTGTGATAGGTAGATGAAGGTGGTGTTGAAATGATGGGTGACAAAGGGAGACAGAACGCCTCATCTACTGCATCCATTAAACCCAGTGTGGTCTTCTCGATATTGGCGAGGCAGGAGGTCAACTTGTGGGTCATTTCAGAGAACATCTCTGGGACAGCCATATTGAACAACTCCATCGCCTTGTGGCTGAGCACTTTAACTCCCCTTCCCACTCTGCCAAGGACATGAGGGTCCTAGACCTGCTCCATCGCCAAACCGGAGCCACCAGAAGCATGGAGAAAGAAAGCCACCTCTTCTGCCTTGGGACCCTCCAACCAAAGGGGATCCTAGTGGATTCCACCATTTCCCTTAATTCCACCTTATCCCACTCCAGCCTTCCAAGTCAGCACCGCCCTTTTGAATGTTCCTATGTGTACACAGTCCTTCCTATCAATCTGGCCGCCATCCTCTCCGACTATCACTTTCAACCCCACCTTCTTCTACCAATTAGATGAAAGGAGGCAGCTTAGAAAAATGCCAAGTGTGGCAGTAAGCCAGTAGATTCAGAGAAATGTCGGACCCAGCAAAGAATGACCAAGAAACTGAGAAGAAAATCAGAAAGAGAAAAAGCATGCAAACGAAAGAAAAATATAACGACTGCTAAAAAGCGTCTATCAATGCTTGAAAACAAATAAAAACAAGGTCAAATGTGGAACAGTTGGTGCGAGTTCAGGATAATCTATTGCAGAGAACAGAGAAATCGCAGGGAAAAGAAACAGTTTCTTTGGTGTCTATCTTCATGGAAGAATGTCCAGAAATTCTTCCAGAAATACCAAGTGACCATGGGACTTGTGTAAGTAAAGTCTAAGACCATTCTTATCAATTTTGGGTTCATCTTTGCAAAGAAAGCTGGATTGAATAATTATAAATCTGACAGACTGCATACAAGAATTCAGAGGAAGCAGCAATAGACATGTTGATTGATTCTAGGATTTTCACTTTATTTTCCGACACATTCCCAAAAGGCATTTCGCCAATCTGGATAAGGCAAAGGTTATAAATATTATCCAACAGTTTAAGAAAGGATGAATTTGGGAATGGTGAACTACAGACGAGTTATCTTGTCATCCGCAGTCGGGTGTCTGTTGGACTCGATTACAACGAACATGCTACTAGATATTTAGAAGGTAATAACATAACTGGGGAGTGTGAGAATGTACCGATGAAAGGAAAACCAGAAGTGGCAAACATCTTCAAACCATACCAAAAAATGATTCTTGTGGACATAGGAAATGAAGAATCAATGGATAACGTGTAGTTGGATATTTATGAGCTTTTTTTTAAAGAACTCACACAGCAAGTTCATAAGAAAAAATAAAGCGAGAGTTATTGGGAAGAACACATGCAAATGGGAAAGTAAAAATTAGGTTTACATTCATGTGAATGTAATTGGAAGATAGAGGATGTCGTGCACCATTTGCATCGAGCGTTGGTGAGACTAAACGTAGAATATTGTGTATCGTTTGGAGTCCCAATCTAAGAAAGAATATATTGACTGAAGAGGAACTTTAAAAGGTATTATACAGATTAATCCGTAAAATGCCAATATTGACTGATGTGGAAACTCAGCCTGCAATCTCGAGTTTCAAAACATGAGAGTTGATTGAGGTGAATCTTAGAAACATCGAAAGGACTGAATAACAGAGGGACATGAAGAAGTACAAGTAGACGAGACCTGGGAGAATCCCACTATATTCTACACGGACAAGGAGAACAGAATAATCAGCAAACAGTTAGTGTCCATTAGAAACCAAAGAGGCAATCAGTGTGTCAGGGTGGAGAACATTAATGGATTGTAACATGAGACCTTCACATCTATTTTACTTGGGAGAAGGAGGAGGCAGGTACAGAATTCAAGAAGATGGACTGGGAAGCTCTTGAACAAATTGATGTAAAATACGAGCAGGGATTTGAGGTTTTGTTCTGTACAAATTTGGACCAATCTCCATGTCTGAATGAGTTGTATCACAGGCGGCTATTGGGTCAAGTGAGGAAAGACCCTGACTGAATATTTTAATTAGAATCTTACCATAGGGGAGGTGCCAGAGAACTGGAGAACTGCGAATACGATTCCACTTCACAGTAAGGGTGGGAGAGATAGACCAGGGAACTATAGACGAACGAGTATTAGATCACTGTTAAGGAAACTACAGGATAAAATAGGGAAGGAGAAAATCGAAATCCAATCAGAGCTGCAAGGTTTGATCAGGGATAATCATCATGACTTTAACAGAAGGAAGTCACATCCAATGGATTTGATTGAATTAGTTTGAGGAGGTCGATTATTTAGTTTTGTAGGAAGGCCTTTGACAAATTTCCACCTGGGAAACTGAAAAAATAAAGTAAAATCTCACAATATGATGGATAACTTGACAGGTTATAACGAAAATTGTCTTAGTAGCAGGAGACAGAGGATGGTGGGAGAAGGCTGTTTGTGTGACTGGAGACCAAAGTCACCTGGTGTACCACAGAGATCAGTGTTGTGTCCCTTATCGTTTGTGTTATTCATAACAAAATATAGATCTGAATGTGGAGGGGGCTAGGTGGAGAGTGGGGAAGGTGTGATAAGTAAGTGTACGTTTGACATAAAGATTGGCTGGGTGGTTCACAGTGAGAAGGAAGGCCTTAAGTTACACGAAGATGCAGCTGGAATGGTCAGATGGACAGATCAATGGCAGATGGAATGTAACCCTGATAAATATGAGGTGATGCACTTTGGGAGAAGGAACCAGGCAGGGGAGGACTCAATGAATGGCAGCACACTGGGAAGCTCAGATTGTGATTCTCCACACATCCCTGAATGCGACTGGACAGGTTAATGCTTAAAAATGTGTTGCTGGAAAAGCGCAGCAGGTCAGGCAGCATCAAAGGAGCAGGAGAATCGATGTTTCAGGCAGATTCCTGAAGAAGGCTTATTCCCGAAAAGTTGATTCTGCTGCTCATTTGATGCTGCCTGACCTGCTGCGCTTTTCCAGCAACACATTTTTAAAGCTCCGATCTCCAGCATCTGCATTCCTCAGTTTTTCTCCTGGACAGGTTAATGGACTAGTTAAGAATTGGACCTTGGGTGTAGCGTTTCCTAATCAGGGTGTAGATCATAAGAGCAATACAGGGCTTTGGTTCGGCCAAAATGGAGTACTGTATGTAGCTCCGGGAACCACATTCCAGGAAGGATGTGATTGTACTCCAGGAGAGGGTGCAGAGATGATTCACCAGGATGTTCCCTGGGATGGAGCATATCAGCTATGGAGAGAGGCTGGATAAGCTCGGGTTGTTTACTTTGGAGCAGGGAAAGCTGAGGGGTCCGTGATTCAGAAGGATAAGATTATAAGTGACACGGACAGGGTGGATAGACAGCAGCTGTTCCTTTTAGTCAGAGGGTCAAGAACAAAGGGGCACACTTTTAAAGTGAAGAGATTGAAGTTCAGAGATGATTTAAACATTTTTTCACCTCGAGGTTTGGGGTTCTGGGATTACTTCCTGAGAGGGGAATGATTACCTCACAATCGTTAAAAAGTACTTGGACGAGCACTTGGATGTGTCATAATATTCCAGGCTGTGGGCCTGGTGTAGGAAAGTGGGACTAGTATAGATCGTGCTGTATTTCTGTTGGCACAGAGTCGATGCCCCTGTGAGTGTATGAGGTCAATCTTTGAGCATTTTAAGGCAGGAATTGATGGATTTCTGAAGAGTTATATTCATAAGGATTATAAGAGTGAATTGTATTAGCTTGTTAAATTATGTCAATGAGAGAAATATGAGAAAACAAGTGCAGTTTCCTTACAGTTTGAAACCAGAGAATGGAAAATGGGGAACAGGGAAATGGCAGAACTATGAAGCCACTACTTCAGTTCTGTCTTCACAGAACTTTCTAACAATACAAGGAAAACCGAGTCTGGTGTGGGAAAATGATAGAATACATGGAACAATAAACATTGTAAGTAAACGGTTTAGCAGAAATTATTGTGGCTGAAAGTCATGATCATAGACAACACTAACATAGATTCATGAAATGGGAATTATGTTTGAGAAACAAACTGGGAGACAAATGAAAGAGAAGCAATGGAGTTAAAACATTTTCATTTTTAGAAAAATGTTGGTCAATCTCCAAGCCCAATTTGCAAAATCAAGTCTGAGTGGATTGGGGCTAATATATGGACATGTTTCTACAATGGGACAACTGGCAGGAAACAGTAAATAGAAATAAACCGACTGCTCAAGTAATAGCCTGACATTTTCTGAAAGGTATGATTCTGTGAGTATGACTATGTCTCAGACTCCCCATTACCATCCCCGAATATCTCCAGTCTCATCAGTAGGACGGACACAGCAGAAGTGGCGGTACAGTGGGATACAGTTAGAAGGGAATTGCTCTTGGAGTCCTCAACAGTGACTCCGTATCCCATGAAGTCTCATGGCATTAGTTTGCACATGGGAAAGGAAACCTCCTGCTGATTACCATGTACCAGCCTTTATCAACTGATGAATCAGTACTCCTCCATGCTGACCAACACTTGGAGGAAGCACTGAAGTTAGCACGTACGCAAGATGTACTCTGGGTGGGGAATTTCAATGTTCACCACCAACAGTATCTCAGCTACAGCAATACTGATCGAGCTGGCCGGGTCCTAAAGAATATAATTGGTGGCAGGTGGTGAAGGAGCCAACAAGAGGAAAATACATACTTGTCCACAGCCTTACTAATATGTCAGTTGCAGAAGTATCTGTCCATGACAGTATCGGTAAGAGTGACCACCGCATAGTTATTATTGAGAATAACCTCCATCATTTTGGGTGGTACTATCACGGTGCTTTATAGGGCAGACTTCGAACAGATCTAGCAGCTCAAATCTGGATGTCCATAAGGTGTTGTGGTCATCAATAGCAGTGGAATTGTACTCCCGTAAAACCTCATGGCCTGGCATATCCCCCTCGCAACAATTACCATCAATCCAGAGGATCAACATTGGTTCAGTGGAATGTGCAGGATGGCAGGAGCAGCACCAGGCATACCTGACAATGAGGTGTTAGCCTGGTGAAGCCAGCAAACAGGACGACTTGTACGCCAACCAGCATAAGCAGTAACTGGTAGACAGAGCTAACTGATCCCACAAGCAACGGTTCAGATCTAAGCTCTGCAGTCCTTCCACATCAAGTCGAGAAACGTTGGGGACAATTAAACAATTCACTGGAGGAAGATATTCCACAAATAACCCCTTCCTCCATGATGGAAGAGCCCAGCACTTCAGTGTATAAGAACAGGCTGATGCATTCGCAATAATCTTCAGATCTTCAGCCAGATGTGCTGAGTGGATGATCCATCTCAGCCTCCTCCAGTGGTCCTCAGCAATTCAGTTACCAGTTATCAACCAATCTGATTCAGTCCACTCGATATCCAGAAACGATTGGAGATACTGGATACTCCATAAGGCCCATAATCTGACAACATTCAGGCAAAGTACTGAAAACCTGTGCTCCATAACTTGCCACTTCCCTTGCCAAACTGTTTCAATACATTTACAACTATGGCTTTTCCTCATTATGTGGAAAATTACCCCAAGTATCTCCTGTATATAAAAAGCAGAACAAATCCATTCCAGCCAATTGCCACCCCATCAGTCGACTCTCGATCATCAGTAAAGTGGTGGAAGGTCTCTGTGCTTTTCAGCAGCAACCTGCTCAGCAATACCCTGATCAATGGCGCTCAGTTTGGGCTCCACCAGAGCTACTCAGCTCCTGACCTCATTACTGTGGTTCAAACATGGACAAAAGAGCTGACTTCCAGAGGTGGATTGAGAGTGACAGCCCTTTAAGTCAAGGCTGCATTCGACCAAGTGTGGTATCAAGGGGCTTTAACAACACTGAAATCAATGGGTATCGAACAAAATCCCTGCTGGTTAGATTCATAACTGACACAATAGACAATAGACAATAGACAATAGATGCAGGAGTAGGCCATTCTGCCCTTCGAGCCTGCACCGCCATTCAATATGATCATGGCTGATCATTCCTAATCAGTATCCTGTTCCAGCCTTATCTCCATACCCCTTGACTCCACTATCTTTAAGAGCTCTATCCAATTCTTTCTTAAGGAAGGTGGTCATGGTTGATGAAGGTCAGTCAACGCAGCTCAAAATCTGTAGGAGTCCCTCTAGCAGTGATCGAAAACTTCTTCAGGGCTGCTTCATCAATGACCTTCCCTCCATTTTAAGGTCAGAAGTGGGGATGTTCGCCAATGATTGTACAATGTTCTGCAACGTTTGTGGCTCCTCAGATACTGAAGTAGTCCATGTTCAAACGCGACAAGATCTGGAGAGTATCCAGGCTGACAAGTGGCAAGTAATATTCAGGCCACACAAACGCCAGACCATGACCATCACCAATAAAATACACTCTCACCTGCCCCTTGGCATTCAATGGTGTTACTATCACTGAATCCTCCAGTATCAGATTCCTGGTGGGTAATCATTGCTCAGAAACTCACTGGTCTCGCCATATGAACACAGTAACTCTAAGAACTGGTCCGATTCAAGGAGTTCTGCGGCGAGTAACTCACATCCTGACTTCCAAACGTCTGTTCATCATCTACAATGCATAAGTCAGAAGTGTAATAGGAGACTCCCAATTTGCCTGGATGAGTGCAGCCCCCAAAACACTCAAGAAGCTTGATACCATCTAGGACAAAGCAGCCAGTTTGACTGTCCCTTCATCCACAATGCTCCACCATCAACGCTCAGCAGCAGCAGCAGTGTTTTACTATCCACATGCTGCAATGAAATGATTCACCAAAGATCCTCAGAAACCATCTTCCCAACTCACGACCATGTCTATCTAGAAGGACAAGGGCTACAGATGTATGGAAATACCATCATCTTCAGGTTCCCTCCAAGCCATTCACCATCCTGAATTGGAAATATATCACCGCTCCTTCACAGTCACTGGGTCAGAATCCTGGGATTCCCTCCCTAATGGCATTGGAGGTCAACCACAGCAGGTGGACTGTAGTGTTCAACAAGGCAGTTCACCACCACCTTCTCAAGGGCAAATAGGGACGGGCAATAAATGCTGGCCCAGCCAGTGACACCCAGATTCACGAAATAAATAAATAGAAATTAACAGAGGATGGTTGCTGAGGTGTCGCAGGGATCGGTGCTTGGGGCCCAGTTATTCACAATGCCCTTTAAACATTTGGTTGCTGGAATCAGATACAATATATCCCAGCCTGCTGACAGCACTAACGGATGTGGGATTGTGAGTGGGTGAGGAGGATGTAAAAAAGCACCGAGAAGACGAGGACAAGTGGAGTAATGGGTAAATACATGACAGATGGAGAACAATGTGGATAGAGGTGACGGTGTGCCCTCTGGTGGAAACGATAAATTGGCAGCCTACCATTTGAAAGGGATTGGTTGAAACATGTTGATCTGCAAAGGGAGGAATGCTCCTTTTTTGTTGTTTCCTTCTGCATAAACCTCTGAGGCCCCTGCAGCGCAGTGAGTTCTGTAACCAGAAGTCAATACTGGGCATGGCATTGGCACGCTGCCCAGTGTACACAGACCCACCAAGTGGGGAGCTGTAACACTGAAAAGTATCTGCATCTCCTTGTACACCAGTCGTTGAAAGTAATATTGCAGAAACAGAAAGCAGTGCGGAAGATAAATGGTGTGTTGACCTTCATTTCAGGGGGATGTGAGTCCAGAAGAAAAGGTGTCTTACTGCAGCTGTACAGGGCCTTGGTGAGATATCATCTTGAACATTGTGCAGTATTGTGTGCTGTGTTGGTCTCCTTCCCTCATAAATGACAAACCTGACATTGATGGAGAGCTGTGAAGGAAGACCAGACAGATTTCTGAGATTACTGGCTTCTTGTGGGAGCAGAGTTTGGTTGACTGGACCAGTATTCCATGGGGTTTAGGAAAATGGGTGGAGATCTCAGTGAAATATACAAAACTCTGACAGGATGAGACAGATTGGAAGCAGGGATGATAATTCCCCAGGCTGGGACTTCTAAAAGAATGGGCCACAGTATTTGGTACAGGCAGTCACTCTGCATTGAGATGATAATAAATGTCTGCTCTCACTGATTGGGGAAACTGGGGAATTCGCTCGCACCTGGAAAGCGAGACACTGATTATAAATAAGGATTTAGAGACAGTAAAGAGATGGTGGGAGAGCAGGAGTACGGTATGGAAATGAAGGGCCAACCATCATTATGTTGATTTGGTTAGCAAACTCGGTGGACCAAACGTACTACTGCACCGCCTATTTTATAGCTTCCCAAGGTTACTCACATTAACAGATATGTATATCGTGTGGGGTAAGTGCATTGAGGAGATTTTTTCCATGAACTCGAATGGGGAGGCTAAATGTGTTTTCCATTCCCGATGTTTCTGTGCCGTCTGTGGGAAAGCTCTGTAAATGCTGTCACAAGCTCTCAGATGTTAGGAAGGAGGTTTCTGCAGAGTCGACAGGACTGTGTTCCGATTCCCTTTTCCGACACTGATGTTGAGGCCGGGTGTTCTGTCCGGTTTCATCCTTTCAGACCTCGGAGTAGTTTGATACAAATGAGTGCTTTGCTTGTCAATTTCAGAGACCAATGAAATGTTTATCACATGTCAGGGTCTTTGGAGTCACTTTTAGGCCAGCCCAGGAAATCATGGGAGATTCACTTCCTAAAAGTACATTGGAGAAGGAAATTCTGTTTACAATCGATATTGGCTTCAAGGTCACTGATACTGACCCCAGATTTTAGATCTCGATATTTTATTAATTGTCTTTAACTTCCACCCGCTGCCAGATAATTAGCCTGGTCTGGATTAGTAATCCAGTGACATTTCCACAATAGCAACATCTCCACATGGGGACCTGTCAAAAACCATACTGAGAAGGTTATTTCTGTGCTGCTTGATAGCTCTGACAAAAAGAACTCCCACCAATTTGACTGTTATAATGGGACTGAGGAGGTGGTAATTGGTCAGATTGTAATTATTCCCGTTTTTGGGGACTGGAAATAGCTGAGTATTTTTCTTTATTGCCAGGGAGATGTCAGAGTTGATGCTGGAATGAAAAAGTTTCCCCAGGGACACGGCTTGTTGTGCAGCACACCTCTTCAGTTCTATTGCAGGAATGGTGTCAGGGCCCATTGTCTGTGTCGTATATACTGTGTTCACGTGTTTCTCCATGTCATGTGAAGCGAATCAAATTGGTTGAAGACTGGCATCTGTGATTCTGTGGGCATCATGATGAGGGTGAGGTGTATCATCGACTCAACACTTCTGGAAGAAGATGGTGCAGATAAAACATCCGTCTCTTTTACACTTATGTGCATGTCTGTTCCATTATTTAGGATGGGAATGTTTGTGGAGCCTTCTCCTCCAGTCATTTGTTTAATCGTCCATCATCATTTGTGACTGAATGTGACAGGACTGCAGTGCTTCGATCAGATCTGTTGGTCAAGTCTGGTAGCTTTAATGAGTTAGCATCAGGTTAAAGTTCATGTGATTCTGATTCTGACATCTTCACCCACACTCGTCACTGAGCCATAGATGGTGTGATGGTAATGGCAGACTGAGGTGTTTCCCTGGCAAAAAGTTACAGGTTGTGGTCTAATGCATGTCTGTTTCTCCTGCTGCTGTGGTCTACAGCACTACACGAACACGCAGTTTCGAGCTGCAATATCTGCAATGCAATTCTGCTGTCTGTTTCCCAATTCTCACTGAGACCCATTCACCCATCAACCCTGCACTCAGTGGCCTAACCTGGTTTCTGATGTGGATATACTTCCATTTTCAAACTTTCATTTTGCTGATGGTCTCTCCCCGGGTCTTGCTTCCAATCTGACACATTCCGCAAAAGAATTGAACTAATCTTAATGCAAATGTTTAATTCATCTGAATCTCTTTCCTTGAGAAATACCATCTGCTGTGTTTAAAGTAAATGTTTTTCCTCTGTTTCTTTCCCTGACCATGATTGAGAGCTCTATAGTGCCAGTGATGTCAGCCTTATGTAATTGCAAAGCCAATGAATTCTTTGGATTCCCAATCATTTTCACCACATTGTTCATTTTCTCTTTTGGTTTGATGCCTTATCACTCATGGCTGCCTTGTTCGCCCCCATGAGTATGTTTCAAGTTCTTGGGGTTGCATTTCTGGGATTATCTCCCGAATTATCCCCAGAACCTCCTCCCATTGCTGCTCCATGGTCTTTCCTGCTCAGCTCCCCTTCCAATTAACTCTGGCCAGCTACGCTCGCATGCCTTTGTAGTTACATTGCGTAATTATAACCACATTACATCTTGAAGAGAGCGCTAGATATAAACTGAAAGAAGGAGCTTTGGGAGATGGGACACGAAGAATAATTGGTGGATTTCTTAACTAGATACAAAGGGAGATCGAGAGACAGGATATAGATATGGAGATGCAGAAAATGAGAAAACTACATTATCGAAAGAAGTAGATGAACATCCCCCAATGTTTTTGCAAAGCCTGTGTGCTGTGGTCCTTTGTACAGTGCATGTACAACAGAGTAATATGTTTAAATGCTGAGTCTGATGCCAGAATATTTATCTCCAATAATATGACAGACACTAGCTTTGGAAAGAACCCAGCAGGCCAACACATTGAATTCCCGGTAGAAAGGGGATTAACTGAAATCAGTTGGGACATCAGAATCAAGAATTTGGAGCATACATCCTGGTGAGAATGAGAGAATAGAGTTGGGAATTCCAGAAAAGGAGGGAACGTTGAGAGGATCAATCATGTTTTAATGTTTTATCAATTTTATACATCATATGCATCATTTTTCGTTAACTGTGTCTCTGTTGTTCATTTACGATTGTGTGGACACATATGAAAAATGCGACTTATCTGCACACACACATTGATTAAATAGTGTATATAAAATCACTTTTCCACCATTGATACTGTCCTGTTGTCGTATTACGAGGATATATAAACACCAACTAGCCACCAAAAGACATGACCCACTATCACTATGTTCCATACATACAGACAAAGAAAGGCACCACTTTGACTGGGACAAAGCACACACACATGCTAAGACACGCAAGGACCTTCTTAGAGGAATGGTATTCTAACCAGAAGTCCATCAATAAACGCATCAATTTAGATCCTGTCTACATTCTTTTGTTAAAATAACGAGAAATGACATCACCCAATTTACGAAACCAAGACCTATAAATAGAGAGGCTGGACATACCACCAGCATTTCAGCAGATACTCTCATTGATTATGTCACCTAGTCATGGTGACGAAATTTCTGCAAACGTACCTTCAAGCTCAGCGAGCTAACTTGCATACATATAAATTGTTATTTTGTTGTTTACTAGTGGAATTTAAGAGTGCTCTGTCGCTCATGTTTTGACAGATTATGATGTGAGGTGAGCTTTTCTAGGTGGGTGATTTTAATTAACAAAGGAGTTCGACATTGATGTCATAACAGTTTGGGGCCTTGCCGTGTGGCACTTGGACCGACTTGCACAGATTTGAGATACAACAAGTCCCAGCAAATTCCAACTCATTGCAATTAGGGACTTTGATCTTCAAATAAAACCAGTTGGAAAATTCGTTTAATTTTGTTACTTGTGGTTAGTTAAATGAGGGAAATGGCTTTTAACATTACTAAAGAGGTTCTCAAATTTTCCGAGGAAGTTTAGAAAGACAGAAGGAGGACCTTTTTTGGAATTAGCAAACAGCTTGGAATTGGGTTTAATAGGGAGAAAAGAGAAGTTGAAATTGTATTGGAGTTAGTTAAGCACTTTGATGTATCAGAGAAATAGGTAATTGCAGTAGAGTTATAAAAATTAAATTGCAAATGTGGCAACTGGAGTTAGAAGATAAAAAAAGGGACGAAAACAGAGAGAGACGAAAGAGAAAGAGAAGAAAAAGAAAGAGCGAGGGGATTTGAAATTTAGAAGTTGGGAATTAGACAAGAAAGTTAAATTAACAGGATGGAGATGAAGGGAGAATGGAGGGATGTATACAGCTAGGTTAGCAACTTGCCATGTTTCGATGAGAAAAATGTCAAAACCTTTTTTATTTCATTTGAAAAAATGGCTAGGCAGGTGACGTGTCCAGTGAACTTGTGGGTAATGCTAGTTCAGACTAAGCTGGTGGGCACAGCTGGTGAGGTATGTGCAGCGCTGTCAGATGAGGGATCAAGAGATTATCAAGATGTTAAATTGGCTATTTTGATTGGTTATAAATTAGTACTAGAAGCATATAGACAGAAGTTCAGAAAAATAGAGACGGAACCAGGTCAGACTTATATTGAGTTTGAAAGAATTAACTACAGTCACTTTGACAGATGGGTTCTGGCTTTAAAATTGGAGAAGACCCGTGAGGCTTGAAGGGAGATTAATCTGCTGGAGAAGTTAAAAGACTTAATTCCAGAGATAATAAGAATTCATCTGAATGAATAGAAAGTTCAAGAAATGAGAAGCGCGGCAGAAATGGCAGGTAAATATGCACTGGGGCGTGTGATGAAATTTAGCTTCTGGCAGGAATTTCATCCTGTGAGGGATAGAAATTGGGAAAAGGGACGATCACACATTACAAAGCGAACAGTAGCTCACAATAGTTTACCACAGGTGAAGAAAGAAGCCCAAGGGGGTTGAAAGGTGGTGAAAGGATTCAGGTGCTCTCACGAAAAGGGAGTGGGACACATAAAATTACTGTGCTGGTGGTTTACGAAGGGCAGGCACAAGATAAAAGTTGTATTCACTGCAGTAAGCTAGGACACACCGTGCTGGGCGTTAAAGGAAGACACTTTGGGGAAAGATGCGGTAGAAGAGGCTAAACCCAGTGGCATTAGTGAAACTGGTAAAGGAGACCCCAGGTGGAGCCGAGGAGCTGCAGGAAATTGCACAGCCGAGGCAAGGGCTGGGTATGGAGGCAGTGCCTGATCTCTCTAAAGAATTCACCTCTGTAGATAAAGTTTACTCAGAAAGAACAGGGGGAGAAGGACAAGAAGTTTTAATTTTGTGAGATATGGGATCTGCTCAGTCTCTAAGTGTTGAGAAGTGAAGCGCCGGAAAATTCACAACAGATCAGACAACATCCGAACAGCAGGACGATCGAATATCAGGCAGAAACCCATCGTCAGGAACACGGTGGGGGGACAAGGGGACTGAAAGATAAATACGAGGATAGTAGCTGACATGGTGGGAGGGACGATGGGAAGGCAATAAGAAGATGCAGGTGGGAGTGATAGTGATATGTCGGAGGGTAGGGTGGAGTCGATAGGTGGAAAGAAAGATGGCTAGTTAGGGTAGTCCAAGAGGGCAGTGCTAGGTTGAACGCTTGGATCTGGGAGAGGTTGGTGGAGGGGAGATTTGGAATTTGGTGAATTCAACGTTGATGCTGTTCAGTTTGAGTGTTCCAGCTGTCCTACCACCGATAGGAGTCCTATCACCCTCCTCTCCGACCTACCACCATCACACCCCACTTGCATCTACCTATCGCATTCCAAGCTCCCTTCCACCCCGCTCCACCCCCACCCGCCCATTTATTTCTCAACCTCCTTCCCCTTCCCTTACCTCCCACTTTCCTGATGAAGCAATTATGCCTGAAACGTTAACTCTCCTGCCCCTCGGATGCTGCCGACGTGCTGTGCTTTTCCAGCCCCACACTTTTCAATTCTAATCTCCAGCATCTGCAGCCCTCACTTTCTCTTACACTCTAATCGTAAGAGATGAAAGTTTTTTTTCACTCTTTCTGGCATGTTAATCAAGAGCGTGTTAATTTGTGGATTGGGGACAGAAATTAAGCATTCCCTTGTGTAACATCAGGATGGAATGCCAAATCAAGATTCCAGAAGCAACAGTGACAGTGAGTAACAGAGTGTCAGTTTCAGGAATACAGTTTGTTCTTGGGAACGATTTAGCAGGACGCGAGGTGGGATAGGCACCCCTTGTGGTGGAGAAGCCAAAGGAAGACTAGGAAATTGGTGAGTTAAAAGAAAATTAAAGAGGAATTTTTCCAGACTGTGTAGTAACAAGATCCCACTGTCATAAGTTACAGCAGGAACGAAAAACGAACGAAAAGGACAAATGGGTTGATGCTCCGTGAACTGACACCCTGTTTGATGAAACGGTGCAGGGAAAACCTAAACAGGCAGAGGATCAGGCAGAGATGTTTCGTCCAGAAAGGCTAATGGACTGACAACAGATATATACACACATTCATACACACACACAGAAAAGGAATCAGAATATGTTGATGAATGCTATTAACTTAAAGATAGAATCATAAAATTAAAATGGAGACCCTGATAGGTTACTGCAGAATGGAAATCGGCCGAAGTGTACCAGATTGTGTTAGCAGTAACGTACAGTGTTACGGGTAGCTCATAAACTAACTGCAGGCGGTCACCTAGGTGGACAGAATACTCAGGCTAAGGCACAGAAGCATTGCCACTGGCCTGGAATGCACAAGGACGCTGTTAATTTTTTTTTTGTACGTGACATTGATACCAAATGGTATGTTAGTAACAGGCAGTAATAAAACCAGCACCTTTCTTGCCAATTCCTGCATTCGAAGAACCTTGCTCGTGGGTTATGATTAATTGTGTAGCTCCCCTTTCTAAAGTAAAAGTGGAAACCAATACTTGCTGACAATAATGGATGTGTCTACCAGATTTCCAGAGGCAATTCCATTATTGAAGTGTCAAGGCATACAGGGAGGTGGAGGAGTTGGTAGCTTTCTTTACTCGCTGTGGGCTACCCAGAGAGATTCAGTCAGACCAAGGGTCTCATTTTACCGCTCAGCTGTTTAAGGAAGTCATGGATTGCTTATCCATACAGCACTTCAAATCAAGGGCGTCCCATCCTGAATCCCAGGGAGCCTTGGAAAGTTAGCATTAGACGCTGAATACTATGTTAACAGCGTACTCTCAGGGTTGGCCAAATGATTGGGATAAAGGTGCCCCATTAAAGTGTTTGCCATTATAGATGCCCCAAATAAATCTACTTCCTTTGAGTTAATATTCGTACATGAAGTGAGAGGTCCTTTGAGATTAATTAAATATAAATTGACAGGAACGAAGTCGGAAATCTCACACCTGGATTATGAAGGAGAGAGTAGATGGAGTAGGTGAGTTTGCTAAACTGTATCTGAAGAGCACAGCATAGAACGAAGCAGGTGGCAGATAGAAACACTGAAACTGTGACGATTTCCCGTGTGGATGACGTTATAGTATTGTCACCAGTAGTAAGAAATCTCTTCAAAGCCAGGTTTAGTGGCCCTTTTCAAATTAAAAAAAAATGTGGAGTCAGTTAAACTATCGAGTAAAGATACGAGAGATGACAAAAAACTTTATTGAGTATTTCATATGGATGAATAATACACCAGCCACATTTAAGACTGAGAAACAGAGTTGTGGCCATATGAACAAATTGTGCAGCTTATCTGTATGTTGCAGTGATCTTTAGCAAGTGATTGAAAGCTCACATGTTACAGTTGGCAGAGCATGTTGAACGATTACAAAAGCAAACTTGGTAATAAACTTAAAGAAAACAGAATTCGCGAAGGCAGGAGTGACGTTCTTGGGACATTACATTGGACATGGAAGGCTGACCCCATGGAACACAAAGACGAAGGGCTTTGAGGAATTCCCACGACCATCCTTGAAGAAAGGTGCTTCAATTTTTGGAATTGAGTGGATTCTATCGGACGTTTGTTGCAAACTTCAGCAGTGTATTGACACCACTGATGGAGTTATTAAAGAAGAACACAGAATTGAGGTGGACTGAACAATGCCAGGAGGCATTTGAGAATTTTAAAGCAGGATTAATCACCGCACCAGCTTTAGCTGCACCAAATATTCTGAAACCCTTTGAAAATTGTGTTTGATGCTCGGGATATAGAGGTCGGAGATGTATTGATACAGAAAGAGGATGACGAAATTGAATGGCTAATTGGCTACTTGTTGATAAAACTCAATATCCACCAGAACAAAAATACAAAATCTCCATTATTGAACAAGAATGATTAAGTTTCACACTGGCCTGACAATATTTTAATGTGTATATGACAAACAAATTGTCGGAGATGGTTGTGGACATCAACAAATCTCTCGCATGTTTTGGAATATTTAAAGACCAGAATATGAGACTATTTAATTGGAGTCTTACCTTACCGACTTTAAACTCACAAAATGTACAGGCTGTGGCTCCTACAATGTGATAGCAAATGGGTTTCGCGGATTTAAAGGAAAGCAGTGTAGATAAGATTTGACTTATTCCAGTGTTGTATTGGTGTGCAGAATTAATATGAATGATATAACTGAGATTAATACCTTTGTATTTCATATAATTGGGATTAAGAATTAGAGGAAAAGGAATGATGCCATCTTTTCATTCTGCTGGTTCATTTTATTTTCTGAAGTGGGAAGATGTTATGAAGCCAAAAACATGTATGGGCATTTTAAGACAGAACGGGTTTTGTTGAATAGAAAGTAAAGCCACAGATGCCAGCTAAAGGTCACACTGTTCCACATGTCACCATTAGCTGAGAAATGGATACCTGAGTTTTGGTTGCTGTTTTGACAGCCATTCAAATGCAACCAAAGAGTTTAAATAACGCTCAGGATACCAGAAACCAACAGAATTTGAATATTATTGTTTGGACACCTGGACAGCAATCAAATTATGAGAATTATTGTATCATGGGGAGTATATAAACCCAGCATTTTGAACACTGGAGGGAGAGCTGCTGCCATCCAACAGCAGAGCAACTGCTGTAGAGCAGGAGTGCTAACTGGCCATCTCAAACACTCTCTATCAAAGTCACATGTTCATGTAATCCTACTTGCAATAAAAAATGTGACCCAGGGATATCAGCAGTTGAAAGAGTGAACACAGCGGGGAAGATAGAGACTGTCTGGTCTTGAGATTTTAATGTTTCATATGTGGGTTGTTGGAACAGCATATTTTTACAGATTTGGAGTCAGATACTAAGTAGCTAAGAAAAGAGGGGCTTGTATTTGTGAATAGTTGTTGTTCAGTGTTCACTATTAAAGTTAAGAAACTAACTTGATAATTTTTGTTTACATAGGGGAATGTAGGAGATCAGTGTCGCTGATATTTTAACAGATTACGAGGTGAGGCGAGCTTTTCTGGGTGTTTGGGTTTAATGAACAGACGGGTCGACTCCACCTTGTAAGCATCCATCCACGCTAACCCCATTTCCCTGCAGTTGGCCCATATGCTTCCAGTCCTTTCCTATCCACATATTTATCCAAATGTTTTTGAAATGTTGTTAATGTACCCCCCTCAACCACATCTGCTGGCAGCTCATCCACGTACCAGCCTCTGTGTAAAGAAGTGACCCCTCAGGTTCCCCTTTATTCCTTCCCCTTTAACCTAAACTGATACCCTCTAATCCTCGATTCGCTACACCTTGGAAAAAGACTGAGAACATTAACCCTATCATACCCCTCATGATTTTATAGAGCTCCATAACGACTCCCTCAGTCTCTTACACGCTAAAGAAAAGGTCCTAGCTTGTCCACCCTCTCCCTATAACTCTGACCATTGGGTCCTGGCAACGTCCTTGAAAATTTCTTCTGCACTCTTTCTAATTTAATAACATCCTCCCCATAACAAGGTGACATAACTGAACACAATACTCCAAGTGCGGCCTTACCAAAGTCCAGTGTAACTGCAACATAAATTCCCAACTTCTATACTCAAAATCCGCCTGATGAAGGCCAATGTGCCAAAAGCCTTCTTCACTACCCTGTCTCTCTGTGTCTCCACCCTTAGAGAACCGTGCACCTGAACGCCAAGGTCCGTCTGCCCACTGCACCCCTTAAGACCCTCCCATTCACCATGAAACTCCTACCTTGATTTGAGTTCCCAAAATACAAGACCTCACGCTTCTATATTAAATTCCATTTGCCATTTCTCGGACCATTTCCCACCTGATTAAGGTCCTGCTGCAATTTCTGATAAACTTCCTCACTGATCATGCTCCCAATTACTTTAGTGTCATCTGCAAACTTACTAATCATACCTTGTACATTCTCAACCAAATCATAGATAACAAAAAGCAATGGACCAAGCCTCCGGTCTGACAAACATCCTTCCACTCAACCCTCTGCTTCCGACCATCAAACCAACTGTGTATCCAATTGGCCAGTTCCCCCCGCATTCTACGAGATGTAACCTTCCTGAGCAGCCTCCTATGTGGAACCTTATCAAAGGACTTACTGAAATCCGTAGAGCTTACGTCTATCATTCTGCCCTCATCAAACGTCCTGGTAACTTCATCAAAGGACTTTAAAAAATTTGGAAAGCATGATCTCCCACTCACAAGTCTATGCTGACTGCTCTGAATCAATCTCTGTGTACGTAATGGGTGCAGACAATGGCATGCTGTCATTCATTGTAAGATGATTCGAGTGCATAAGTAAAGCCATCTTCCTGCTGTTGTAGAGCCTTGCTGAGCGAGCATTTGGGGCACTCTCTACAGATGTGATGTTCTTTGTAAGGAATGCTCTCCTTACCACAGACACGGGTGATGGTAACATAAGGATAGAGTGAATAAGCTAAGTTTTTAATCTGGAGAGCTGTGAGAGATGAAGAAATGGTGATGCTAAAACACGAGGAGTGGCAGTGATCACTTATTTCCAAAACAGACATTGACAGGGAGAGAAATTCCGTATTTTTCCCAGGATTGATTGGTTTGATTTATTGTCACGTGTACCTCAGTACAGCGAAACACTTTATTTATGAGCAGTGGAGGCAGATCATAGTAAGAATGGCCAGACAGATCATTGGGTGGAAATAGACTTGGACAGAGTAAGGCATACAGGTTACACTGAACAGGACGTGCACTAGACAAGATCAACATGAATAAGATCACCATTATTTGAACTTAGAGAATGCATTCATCAGTCTAACATGACTTTCCTAATAGTTTATATGCCTAAATTAACTATCCCCACATTATTGCGCAGTCGGCGAGTGAGCCCTGTACTGAACCTCAGGTTGCTCACAATACCCAACAGAAGGCCACAATACCTTCCGTCTGAAACAGGTAGCGAATCCCACCAGCATCCACCCTACATAGAGAACACCAGGCTGTCTTCTTGGAGATAGAAGACGCCCTCTTGATACTTCACACAAGATATATGGCTTCCCTGCTCACCATTAGAAACCCACGTTAAAGTCCCACATGTGTATCATGAGCAACAGAGCCAAGAGGAACAACGTAGAACAGTCTGTCTGTCCAGCCTCTTCTCCACTTGTTCATCATGTTCGAGCATCAATTAGGAGACACTTAGGACTGCCGATGCTGGAGATCAGAGTAGAGCATCAATTGCTGGAAAAGCACAGTGGGTCAGGCAGCATCCAAGGACCAGGAGAATCGACGTTTTGGGCAAAAGACATTCATCAGGAATCAGCAAAAATTACCTCATTCTGCCCCCGTGTAAGTGCATTGCGGTGGGAATGGCCTCCTGCTGTTTCTGTATAAGTGACTCAAGGGAGTGATTGGCTTCAATCTCGTCCGATTGGACAGGGCCAAGGGCCTGACTGGTTTACCCCTGGTTCCTGTTTGACAGCTCATTGCACTGACTCGTGTGGCAATGCTGCAGCTTAAAGTGATTATTTTTTCCGGGTTTCTTTGAAGAGAGATTGAACGATCGTTACAAAGCTGGCCAGTTAAGACCACTTGAGTAACTGCTAAGGAGGCCTTGTGTTTATTTTAATGCAGCCTGAATGTGTGTGTCCAGCTCTCACAGATTAGGATCACTGTGATTTGGTTTCTCATTGACATCAGAAACTATTAGGGTCTCCACAGAGTTGGAAGCTTCAGTGAATGTTTCCTGGTTGCTACCGTCTCTGAAATTTCTCTTGATGCTGTTTTTAATTCCAGGATTGGAGAAATGTTTGTGACAATCTGTGTCTGAATATTTCTTTTTGACAAGGGCTGTGTTGATGGGATTTTCCTATATTGGAACAGTTCATTAGTAATTGTTCCTAGTTCTGTTATTCTGTTAACTTGACCAATAAAATTACATTATTTTAACTTCCTCTTTCTATGGATTCATTTTTTCTTTCGTATTTAAGTAGATTGTGTTTTGCTTCACAGTGCAGTTTGACCATTCACAGTGCATCTGGAACAGACAGTTTACATTTCCTTTAAAATAAGAAAACATAAACGTCTAGGCTACCGCTGTCAAATCTTTTCGAGGGTCTGTGGTGTGATCCATCACACTAGACTCCTTCTCTACCTGAGTAATAGGCTGGAGGCACTGAATGGGCTGTCACTGTTCTTCCCCAATAGTGTCAATGGGCTGAACGACTTCCTCATATTCCTGTGAAACCAGCGTGAGGTGCTGATTGAACTCTTGTTTTACAGTGGCAATGTGCAGTGTCAGGCAGTGCAGTTACATGAATATTATGGAGCCTTTAACAGCACAAGTCTGAATTGAGTCTGGATTAGTGGTGCTTGAAGAGCACAGCAGTTCAGGCAGCATCCAACGAGCAGCGCTCTTGGATGCTGCCTGAACTGCTGTGCTCTTCCAGCACCACTAATCCAGTATTTGGTTTTCAGCATCTGCAGTCATTGTTTTTACATTCATGAATTGAATCTGGGTCTTGCGACACAAATGCACAGACCAGTTCAGGAGCTGACGGGGGGACAAAATGTTCTGAACATTGTGGAACCTTCAGTGACCATCCCCACTTCTGATCTTATGGTGGGGAGGGTGGGGGCTGGGAGACATTAATGAAGCAGCTGAAGCTGTTTGTGAAGAGGAAGCTACCCTGAGTATCTCCCACAGAGGTGACACAGGACTGAGATGGTGAACATCTTCCTTTGTGCCATATTTGACCCCAAACACTGGAGAGGTTACTCTGATTCCCATTAAGTGCAGTTTTATTAAGCTCCTTTATGTCAACAGAAGTCAACTACTGCCTTGATATTGGGGCCAGTCATTTTTGTCTGAACCCTTGTGACAACCCCTTTTTTTCACATCAATAGGCCATGATACAGTAGCAGCAAGTGTTTTCTTCAAACAGCTGGTATTGAATGTCAGTGCTTCTCTTCGCAACAGTGTTCGGGAGCTAGATGACTGAACGTATTTGAAGAGGAGGAAGATGGACATTGACCTGTCAGAGAGTTGAGGGCTATGAAGAATTTGATATGAAAAAGGATTTGAGACGAAGAGCAGATCAGTCATGATATTAAAGAAGGGCAAGGCAGGCTTGGGTGATGAACAACACGCCCCTGTTCCTGATGTTCTCCCATTCTGTTATTGGAAAGTTAGTGGGTGTTATTTTCATGAATGTTCTGTTATTGAATGTTGCAGACAGGGAGACCAGAGGATTTTGTGAGCCATCCCTGAGTCAGGTATGGGTTGGAGGGGGCTGTATTCACACTGAATCTGGGTGTACAACATTCGTTATGATTAGATTAGATTATGACCAACAAATGAAGCACAAGTTGCAGAAAGGGGAAGCTCTGTGAAGAGAGATGAGGGGCCTCTTTCAAACCCAGCCTGTGTTTTCCAATTACATTTCCCAATTCACTTCAAACCGTGTGGGACAGTACTGAGGGGCTGAATGGTCTCCTGTGTTTCTGTGCAACAGGTTATAGGAGTAAGGAGCCTCCACCTGCTCCTGTCTAGCAGTTTTGAGGGGCTGAATGGAACACAGGAACATGGGACTGAGGAGCAGGAGTGGGTCATTAGATATTTTGAGCCTTCTCCACCAGGCACTAAAATTGTAGCTGATCAGGTTGTGGTCTCAGCCTCACTTTCCTGTCTGCGTCCCAATGTGCATGACTCACTTCTTTGTCAAATATTAAAGTAACACAGTTTTCAATCAATGTGAACATAGAGACACGATAACCTTCCACTGAAGAGAATTCTGACTTGAAAGGTCCTTTCAGAATTATTCGTCATCCCTCAGAGAGTCATGCAGAATGGAAACAGACCCATTAGTCCAATCTGTTCACTCCGGTCAGATATCAAATCTGATTTAGTCCCATTTGCCAGCATTTGGCCAATATTCCTCCTGTGATTGTACCCGCCTTGACCACTTCCTCTGACTGCAATTTCTGTACAGACACCACTCTCTGTGTTAAATATTTACCTTCAGGTCCCTTTAAATAATTCGCCCTCTCCCTTTCAACCTGTGCAGTCTTGTTTTGGAACCCCCTATCCTTGGGAGCAGAACATGGCTGTACAGAATATCCATGCCCCTGATGATTTTATAAACCTCTATAATGTTGCCTCTCAACCCCTGACATTCCGGGGGAAACACCTCAACGTAATCATCCTCGCCCTATAGCTCAAGCTTCCAGTCCTGGAACATACGTGTAAGTCATTTCTGCAGAAAACCGAGTTGTATGCAGTATTCTTAAAGTGGCCTCACCCACATCCTGTACAGATGCACCATACCACCACAACTGCTATACTCAATGCTCTTACTAATTAAGGCAAATGTGTTCAGCACCACTCTGTCTACCTGCGACTCACTACTACAGGTAATCATGTACGTAAACATCAGAAAGTTAACATGCTGGTAGTGCCAGCAGATAGGAGGACCAGTGATGCATTGATCATCATTGAGATTAGATTGTGTTGGGAACATGAGCTTAACATGTCAGGAAGTGAAATCAAATCAATGGGTTCAGGGTGGTTAATATACAAAATAACAGACAGCCCGGAGTGAGTTACTAAACTGGAATCTAATTGAAGGGTTCGGGTGGTTAATATACAGAATACCAGATGCCCCGGCGTGAGTTACAATCTGGAATCTAATCAAGGGGTTCAGGGTGGTTTCTATACGAATAACAGATACCCCGGAGTGAGTTACAGCCTAGAATCTAATCGAGGGTTTCAGTGTGGTTTATATACAGAATAACAGGTAGCCCAAAGTGAGTTACAGCCTGGAATCTAATCGAAGGATTCAGGGTGGTTTATTTACAGAATAACAGGTAGCCTGGAATGTGTTACAGGTTGGAACCTAATCGAGGGGTTTTAGATGGTTTATGTACAGAATACCAGATGCCATGGAGTGAGTTACAGTCTGGAATCTAATTGAGGAGTTCAGGGTGGTTTATATACAGAATAACACATAGCCTGGAGCGTGTTACAGATTGGAAACTAATCGAGGGATTTAGGATGGTTTATGTACAGAATAACAGATACCCTGGAGTTAGTTACAGTCTGGAATCTAATTGAGGAGTTCAGGGTGGTTTATATACAGAATAACACATAGCCTGGAGTGTGTTACAGACTGGAAACTAATCGAGGGATTTAGGATGGTTTATGTACAGAATAACAGATACCCTGGAGTTAGTTACAGCCTGAAATCTAATCGAGGGGTTCACGGAGTTTTAGATACAGAATAACAGATAGCCCGGAGTGAGTTACAGACTGGAATCTAATCGAGGAGTTCAGGGTGTTTTTTATACAGAATAACAGATACCCGAAAGTGTGTTACAACCTGGAATCTAATCGAGGGGTTAAGTGTAGTTTATATGTATAAAATAACAGATACCCCGAAGTGAGTTACAGCCTGGAATCTAATCATGGGATATGTTAACCTTTTTATATGAAATAACTTGTACCTGGGAGTGAGTCACAAAGTGTACTATTCGCCAAGTGGTTTCAAATCTTGACTCACATAAACATAATGCAGTCACAAACAACACAACTTTACTGACTCCCAACTTTCCTATTTTGAGGACTATCCTCCTCTGTTTTCCCCTTTCACTGAAAGTACTAATCTCCCTTTTTTACTGCACTGCCATTCTGGTTATAGTGCTACCTATCTCTCACTGTCTCATTTATCTTCAATCCTGTTGAAAGATACTTAAACCAACAGACACACAAAGTTCCAGAAAGAGCTTTGTTCAATTGCAGGTGCATTATTTTCTTTTATTTGTAGGCAACACACAATTTGACCCCACAGAAGGTCAGTGTGGGATTTGAGAAACCCTTCAATTTGGGATAAGGCCTAGCATGGCAGGATTCTGATCAAACGCTGCAAATCTACAATTCAGTGGCTGAGATCTTTCATGTTTTGTATATTATGTTTCTCTCATATATTAGTAACTTGGAAAGTAAGGCAGACCTTACTGGAATGTCACATTGTATCTCTGCATTCACTGTAAACAGGTTCTGGGATTTGCATTTTAATCACCTTCAAAGAGCTGTCTCCATTGCCTATTTCTGCTATCATCAATGAATGGAAATGGCTTTTGACACATTGCCCCCTCTCCCTTGCTGAAAGTATTCCTGACACAAATCAGTCAGGCAGACATTTTAGATTTGTCCACAGCCATCATTTTATATCAACAAAACGATGACATTGAGTTTATAAATTAGGAAAAGCAAGAGAGACTGGCAACATCGATAGAGATCGAAAATATATGAAACATTGAACAAGCACACAGAATCACACAAACAGACATACACAGACACACAGAATCACACACACAGAGATACAGACACCTTCCAGGAGCTGTCTCCATTTCCTATCTTGCAAGGGGATTGATGTTATGATGATGCATTCAGGCAGGACAGTCAACAGCTTTTGAGACTTTGCCCAGTTATGACAGAAATTCAGCCCCAACCTGAAACTTTGAGATATGTAACAGAACAGAAATGAACCAGCAGCTTTCTGTGTTCCTGCTCCCAATGTAACATTTGACCATTTAGTTTATCTTGTCTTCAGTCTAACATCCAACAAGGATCACTTCACAGATCCAATAACAGATCCTCAGGAGTGGGTTCCAGACTGGAATCTAATTGAGGGGTTTAGGGTTTACATACAGCATAAGAGAGACCCAGGAGTGAGGGACAGAGTGGAATTAACCGAGAGGTTTGAGGTGGTTTACAAACAGAATAACAGATAACAAGTAGTGAGTCACAAAATCGCGGAGTCATGCAGTCATTGAGATGTATAGCATGGAAACAGACCCTTTGGTCTAACCCATCCATGCCGACCAGATATCCTAACATACTCTAGTCTCTTTTTCAAGCACTTGGCCCATCTCCCTTCAAACCTTCCCATTCATATACCCATTGAGGTGCATTTTAAATGTTGCAATTATACTAGCCTCAACTACTTCCTCTGACAGTTCATTCCATTCATGTACCACCCTCTGAGTGAACAAGTGGCCCCTTAGGTCTCTTTCATATTACCTCTCACACTAAACCTATGCCCTCTAGTTCTGGACTCCCCACCCCAAGGAAAATACTTTGTCTATTTATTCTATCTATGCCCCTCATGATTTTATAAACCTCGATAAGGTCACCCCTCGGCCTCTGATGCTTCAGCGAAAAAAAAAACCCACCTGATTCAGCATCTTCCTGTAGCTCAAATCCCCTAAATCTGGCATCCTCCTTGTAAATCTTTTCTGAACCCTTCCATGTTTCACAACATCCTTCCAATAGGAAGGAGACCAGAATTGCACGCCATATTCCAAAAGTGGCCTAGCCCATTTCCAGTCCAGCCACAACATGACCTCTCAATGCCTGTACTCAAAACTCTGACCAATAAAGGAAAGCATACCAAACGCTGCCTTCATTATCTTATCCGCCTGCCACTCTACTTTTAAGGAGCTAACAACCTGCACTTCAAAGTCTCTTTGTTCAGTAACTCTCTCTCGGACCTGACCATTAAGGTATAAGTCCTGCTCAAATTTGCTTTCCCAAAATGCAGCACCTCGTGTTTATCTAAGTTAAACTTCATCAAGTGGAATAGAATTGAAGGTTTTGGGGTATTTTTGAAACATGTCAGTCACACATACATAGAAGTGAGTTACACGTTGGAATCTAAACGAGAGGGTTCCAGGTGATTCATATAATCCCGACAGTGGGGAAACAAGCCCTTCAGCCCAACAAGACCACACTGACCCACAGAAGAATAACCCATCCAGACCCTATTCCCCACATTTACCCCTGTCTAATGTACCTCACATACACATCCCTGAACACTGTGGACAACTTTAACAGGGTTTGCATTGGATGGTTAATATACAAACTAAACGATACCCAGGAGTGTGATACAGACTGGAATCTAATCAAACGATTGAAGTGGCTTGCGTACAGAGTCCGTTAAAATTGGAAATCAGTTACAGATTGAAATTTTATCAAGGGGATTCGGGACGAATATGTGTACAATAACAGATACCCCAGAGTGAGTTACAGACTGGAATCTAATCGAGCGTTTCAGGATGGTTTATATGCAAAATAACAGGTATCCCGGTGTGAGTTACAGAGTCATAGAATCATAGAGATGTACAGCATGGAAACAGACCCTTCGGTCCAACCTGTCCATGCCGACCAGATATACAAATCCAATCTAGTTCCACCTGCCAGGACCTGGCCTATGTCCCTCCAAACCCTTCCTACTCATGTACTCAATTAAATTTCTCTTAAATGTTGCAATTGTACCAGCCTCCACTACTTCCTCAGGCAGCTCACTCCATACACGTACCACCTTCTGCGTGAAAAAGTTGTCCCTTAGGTCTCTTTCATATCTTTCCCCTCTCAAACTAAACCTATGCCCTCTAGTTCTGGACTCCCTTACCCAAGTGTAAACCTCGATAAGTTCACCCCTCAGCCTCCGACACTCCAGGGAAAACAGCCCCAGACTGTTCAGCCTCTCCCTGTAGCTCAAATCCTCCAACCCTGGTAACATTCTTGTAAATCTTTTCTTAACCTTTTCAAGTTTCACAACATCTTTCCGATTGGAAGGGGACTAGAATTGCATGCAATATTCCAGGAGTGACCTAACCAATGTGCTGTAGAGACACAACATGACCTCCCAACTCCTGTACACTGTACTCTGACCAATAAATGAAAGCATACCAAACGCCTTCTTCACTATCCTATCTACCCGCAACTCCACTTTCAAGGAACTATGAACCTGCGCTCCAAGGTATCTTTGTGCAGGAACACACCCTAGGAACGTACCATTAAATGTAGAAGTCCTGCGAAGATTTGCTTTCCCACAGTGCAGCACCTCGCAATTATCTGAATTAAACTCCATCTGCCACTTCTCAGCCCATTGGCCCACCTGGTCCAGATCCTGTTGTAATCTGAGGAAACCCTCTTCGCTGTCCACGACACCTGCAATTTTGGTGTCATCTGCAAACCTACTAACTGTACGTCTTATGCTCGCATCCAAATCATTTATATAAATGACAAAAAGTAAAGGGCCCAACACTGATCCTTGTGGCACTCCACTGGTCACAGGCCTCCGGTCTGAAAAATGACCCTCCACCACCACCCTCTGTCTTCTACCTTTGAGCCAGTTCTGTATCAAAATGACCACTTCTCCCTGTATTCCATGAGATCTAACCTGCTAATCAGTCTACCATGGGGAACCTTGTCGAACGCCTTGCTGAAGTTCATATGGATCACATCTACTGCTCTGCCCTCATCAAACTTCTTTGTTTCTTCTTCAAAAAACTCAATCAAGTTTGTGAAACATGATTTCCCACGCACAAAGCCATGTTGACTATCCGAATCAGTCCTTGCCTTTCCAACGTCATGTACATCCTGTCCCTTAGGATTCCCTCCAATAACATGCCCACCGCTGAAGTCAGGCTCACTGGTCTATAGTTCCCTGGCTTGTCTTTACCGCCCTTATTAAACATTGGCACCACGTTTGCCAAACTCCAGTCTTCCAGCATCTTACCTGTGACTATCGATGATACAAATATCTCAGCAAGAGGCCCAGCAATCACTTCTCTAGCTTCCCACAGAGTTCTCAGGTACACCTGATCAGGTCCTGGGGATTTATCCACCTTTAACCATTTCAAGATATCCGGCACTTCCTCCTCTGTATATCTGCAACATTTTGCAAGATGTCACCATCGATTCCCCTGCAGTCTATATCTTCCAAATCCTTTTCCACAATAAATACTGATGCAAAATATTCATTTAATATCTCCCCCCTTTTTCTGTGGCTCCACACAAAGGCCGCTTTGCTGATCTTTGAGGGGCCCTATTCCCTCCCTAGTTACCCTGTGTCCTTAATATATTTGTAAAAGCACTTTGGATTCTCCTTAATTCTATTTGCCAAAGCTATCTCATGTCCGCGTTTTGTCTTCCTGATTTGCCTCTTAAGTATACTCCAACTTCCTTTATACTCTTCTAAGGATTCACTCGATCTATCCTGTCTATATCTGACATATGCTTCCTTCTTTTTCTGAACGAAACTCTCAATTTCTTTAGTCAGCCAGCATTCCCTATAACTACCAGCCTTCCTTTCAACCCTGACAGGAAGTTACTGCCTGGAATTTAATCGCGGGGTTCACGGTGGTTTATATACAGAAAAACAGATAGCCCCGAGTGAGTTACAGCCTGGAATCTAATTGAGGGGTTCAGGGTGGTTTATGTACAAAATAACAGCTATTCTGGGGTGTGTTACAGCCTGGAATCTAATTGAGGGGTTCAGGGTGGTTTATATACAAAATAACAGCTATTCTGGGGTGTGTTACAGCCTGGAATCTAATTGAGGGGTTCAGGGTGGTTTATATGCAGAATAACAGATGACCCGGAGTGAGCTACAGCCTGGAATGTAATCGAGGTGTTCAGGGTGGTTTATATACAGAATAACAGATAGCCCCGAGTGAGTTACAGCCTGTAATCGACTCTAGGGGTTCAGGGTGGTTTATATACAGAATAACAGACCGTCCAAAGTGGGTGGGGTTCAGGGTGGTTAATTTACAGAACAGCAGACACCCCGGAGTGAGTTACAGGCTGCTATCTAATCGAGGTGCTCAGGGTGGTTTATATACAGAATAACAGCTATTCTGGGGTGTGTTACAGCCTGGAATCTAATTGAGGGGTTCAGTGTGGTTTATATGCAGAATAACAGATGACCCGCAGTGAGTTACAGCCTGGAATGTAATCGAGGTGTTCAGGGTGGTTTATATACAGAATAACGGATAGCCCAGAGTGAGTTACGGCCTGGAATCTAATCGAGGGGTTCATGGAGGTTAGTATACAGAATAACAGATAGCCCGGGGTGTGTTACTGCCTGGAATCTAATCAATGTCTGTTCACTTTAAGATAGGACGGCTTTTGCTGAATCGAAAGTACAGCCACAGATGCCAGCTAAAGGTCAGACTGTTCCAAATGTAACAATTCGCTGGGAAATGGAAGCCTGAGTTTTGGTCGCTATTTTGACAGCATATCAAATACAATCAAAGACTTTAAATAATGCTCAGAATACCAGAAACCAATGGAATTTGAATATTATTGTTTGTACACCTTGAAAGCAATCAAATTATGAGAATTATTGTATCATGGGAAGTATATAATCACAGCAATTTGAACACTAGAGGGAGAGCCGCTGCCATCCAACAGCAGAGTAACTGCTGTAGAGCAGGAGTGCTAACTGACCATCTCAAACACTCTCTATCAAAGACACATGTTCATGTAAAACATGCTTTCATTAAAATAAAACATGACCCAGGGAGATCAGCAGCTGAAAGAGTTAACACAGCGGGGAAGATAGAGACTGTGTGGTCTTGAGATTGTAATGTTTTATATGTGGGTTGTTGGAACAGCATATGTTTACAGAGTTGGAGTCAGATAGTAAGTAGCTAAGAAAAGAGGGGCTTGTATTTGCGAATAGTTTTTGTTTAGTGTTCACTATTAAAGTTAAGAAACGAACTTGCTAATTTTTGTTTAAATAGTGGAATGTAGGAGATCTGTGTCACTCATATTTTAACAGATTACGATGTGAGGCGAGTTTTTCTGGGTGTTTGGGTTTAATTCACAAAGGGGTTCGACTCCACCTTGTAAATGTCCATCCACACTAACCCCATTTCCCTGCAGTTGGCCCATAGCCTTCTAGTCCTTTCCTATCCACATATTTATCGAAATGCTTTTGAAATGTTGTTAATACACCCCCCTCAGCCACATCTTCTGGCAGCTCATCCACATACCAGCCATTTATGTAAATAAGTGGCCCCTCAGGTTCCCTTTTTTCCCTTCGCCTTTAACCTTAAACTGATCCCCTCTCGTCCTCGATTCTCTAAACTTTGGACAAGACTGAGAGCATTCACCCTATCCATATCCCTCATGATCTTATACAGCTTTTTAAGGTCCCCCCTCAGTCTCCTACACGCTAAAGAAAAGGTCTAAGCTTCTCCACCCTCTCCCTATAACTCAGACCATTGGGTTCTAGCAACGTCCTTGTAAATTTCTTCTGCACTCTTTCTAATTTAATAACAACCTCCCTATAACAAGGTGACAAAACTGAACACAATACTCCAAGTGCGGCCTTACCAAAGTCCTGTGTAACTGCAACATAAATTCCCAACTTCTATACTCAATGTCCTGCCTGATGAAGGCCAGTGTGCCAAAAGCCTTCTTCACTGCCCTGCCTACCTGTGACACCACTCTCAGGGAACCGTGCACCTGAATTCCAAGGTCTCTCTGCCCACTACATCCCTTAAGGCCCGCCCATTCACCGTGAAATTCCCACCTTGATTTGAGATTCCTAGCTGCAAGACCTTACACATCTATATTAAATTCCATTTGCCATTTCTCAGCCCACTTGCCCACCTGATTAAGGTCCTGCTGCAATTTCTGATAAACACCCTCACTGATCATGCTCCCACTTATTTTAGTGTCATCTGCAAACTTACTAATCATGCCCTGTACATTCTCAACCAAATCATAGATAACAAACAGCAATGGACCCAACCTCCACTCTAACAAGCATCCTTCCACTAAACCCTCTGCTTCCTATCACAAGCCAACTGTGTATCCAATTGACCAGTTCTCCCAGTATTCTACGTGATGGAACCTTCCAGAGCAGCCTGCCATGTGGAACCTTATCAAAGGCCTTACTGAAATCCATAGAGACTACGTTTACTGCTCTGCCCTCATCAACATTCTTGGTCACTTCACCAGAGGACTCTAAAAAAATTTGCAAGCATGATCTCCCACTCACAAGTCTATGCTGACCGGTCTGAATCAAATCCTGTGTAAGTTATAGATGCAGTCAATGGTATGCTGTGATTCATTGTAAGATGATTCGAGTACATAAGTAAAGCCATCTTCCTGCTGTTGTAAAGCCTTGCTGAGAGAACATTTGGGGCACTTTCTACAGATTTGATGTCATTTGTAAGGAATGATTCCCTTACCACAGACACAGGTGATGGTAACATGAGGATAGAGTGGATAAGCTGAGTGTTTAATCTGTAGAGTTGTGAGAGACTGAGAAATTGTGATGCTGAAACATGAGGAGTGGCAGCGATCACTTATTTCCAAAAGAGACATTGACAGGGAGAGGAATTCCATACTTTTCCCAGGATTGATTGGTTTGATTTATTGTCACGGGTACCGCAGTACTGGAAAACACTTTATTTATGAACAGTGGAGGCAGATCATAGTAAGCATGGCCAGACAGATCATAGGGTGGAAATAGACTTGGACAGAGTAAGGCACGCAGGTTACACTGAACAGGACGTGCAATAGACAAGATCAATATGAGGAAGATCAGCATTATTTGAAATTAGAGAATCCATTCATAAGTCTAACGTGACTTTCCTAATAGTTTATTTGAAACAATTAACTCTCCCCATGTTATTATGCCGTCGGCGTGTGAACCCTGTACTGAACATCATGTTGCTCACAATCCCCACAGCAGCCACAATACCTTTCTTCTAAAACAGGTAGCCATTCCCACCCACTTTCCCCCCACATCGAAACACCAGACTGTCTTTTCGGAGATGGAAGATGCCTTCTTCCGACTTCACACAAGACTTATGGCTTCCATGTTCACAGCGAGAAAACCACGTTAAAGTCCCACGTGTGTATTATGAGCGACAGAGCCAGGAGGAACAACGTGGAGCAGTCTGTCTGTGCAGCCTCTGCTCCATTTGTTCATCATGTTAGAGCATCAATTAGGAGACAGTGAGGACTGCCGATGCTGGAGATCAGAGTAGAGAGTCGATTGCTGGAAAAGCACAGCAGGTCAGGCAGCATCAGAGAAGCAGGAGAATCAAAGTTTCGTTCGGTTTATTTTACTGCAGTCTGAATGGTTGTGGCCAGCTCTCACAGATTAGGATCAAAGGGTTTTGCTTTCTCAGTAACATCAGAAAATATTGGGGTCTCCACTGAGTTGGAAGCTTCAGTGAATGTCTCCTGGCTGCTCCTCTCTCTGAAATTTCTCTTGATGCTGTTTTTAATTCCTGGATTGGAGAAATATTTGTGACAATCTGTGTCTGAATATGCATTTTTGCCAGGGGCTGTGTTTATGGGAGTTTCCTATATTGGAACAGTTCATTAGTAATAGTTCCTAGATCTATTATTCTGTTAACTTGAACAATAGAATTGCGTTATTCTAAATTCATCTTTCTTTGGTTTCATTTTATCTTTCGTGTTTAAGTAGATGGTGTTTTGCTTCACACCGAGTAGTCTGACCAGTCACATTGCATCTGGAACAGACAGTTTACATTTCCTTTTAAATAAGAAACCCTTAGAGTCTAGGCAACCCCTTCAAATATTTTCGAGAGGCTCTGGTGTGGTCCATCACACTAGACACCTTCCCTTCCTGAGTAATAGGCTGGAGGTACTTCGTGGGCTGTCCCTGCTCTTCTCCAATAGTGTCAATGGGCTGAACGACTTCCTCATATTCCTGTGAAACCAGCGTGAGGTGCTGAATGAACTCTTGTTTTACAGTGGCAATGTGCAGTGTCAGGCAGTGCTGTTACATGAATGTTATGAAGCATTTAACAGCACAAGTCTGAATTGAGTCTGGGTCTTGCGACACAAATGCACAGACCAGTTCAGGAGCTGACGGGGGGACAAAATGTTCTGAACATTGTGGAACCTTCAGTGACCATCCCCACTTCTGATCTTATGGTGGGGAGGGTGGGGGCTGGGAGACATTGATGAAGCAGCTGAAGCTGTTTGTGAAGAGGAAGCTACCCTGAGGATCTCCCACAGAGGTGACACAGGACTGAGATGGTGAACATCTTCCTTTGTGCCATGTTTGACTTCAAACACTGGAGAGTTTACTTTGTTTCCAATTAAGTGCAGTCTTATTAAGCTCCTTTATGTCAACAGAAGTTAACCACTGTCTTGATATCAGGGCCAATCATTTTTACTTGAACCCTTGAGACAACCTCTTTTGTTCATATCAATAGACCATGATATAGGAGCAGCAAGTGTTTTCGTCAAACAGGTGGTATTGAATGTCAGGATTTCTCTTCTCAAGAGTTTTGGGTAGCTAGATGACTGAATGTATTGGAAGAGGACGTAGATCGACATTGACCTGTCAGAGAGTTGAGGGCAATGAAGAATTGGATATGAAAGAGGATTTGAGACCAAGAGCACATCAGTCATGTTCTTAGTAAAGTGCAAGACAGGCTTGGGGAGTGAATGACCTGTCCCTGTTTCTGATCTTCTCACATTTGTTCTTGGAAAGTTAGTGGGTGTTATTTTCATGAATGCTTTGTTGTTGCATATTGCAGTCAGGGAGACCAGAGGATTTTGTGAGCCATTGTTTGGTGAGGTATGTGGGCTGTACTCAAAATGTATCTGGGTCTACAACATGACCAATAAATGGAGCACAAGTTGCAGATGGGGAAGCTCTGTAAAGAGAGATGAGGGGCCTCTTTCATACCCAGCCTGGGTTTTACAATTACATTTCCGAAATCAATGTAAAGCGTGTGAGACAGTCTTGAGAGGTTGAATGGTCTTTTGTTTCTGTGCACAAGATTATAGGAGTAAGTGATCTCCAACTGTTCCTGTCTCGCTGGTTTGAAGGGCTGAATGGAACACAGAAACATGGGACTGACAAGCAGGATTGGGTGATTAGATACTTTGAGCCTTCTCCAACAGGCACTAAGATTGTGGTTTATCAGGTTGTCGTCACAGCCCCACTTTCCTGTCTGTATCCCATTATCTGTGACTCACTTCTCTGTCAAATATTTAACGATTGCAGCTTTGAATCCATGTGAACATAGAGGCACGATAAACTTCCAGTGAAGAGATTTCCCACTTGAATGGTCCTTTCAGAATTATTCGTCATCTCTCTTGTAGAATCAGAGAGTAATGCAAAACGGAAACAGATCCGTTAGTCCAATCTGTTCACTCCGATCAGATATGAAATCTGATCCATTCCCATTTGCCAGCATTTGGCCAATATCCCTCCTCTCAGATACTTTTAAATGTGCGATTGTAACCACCTTCAGCACTTCCTCTTTCAGCATTTTCTATACACACACCATTCTCCGTGTGTTCTAAATCATTCGCCGTCTCCCCTCCAACCTATGCTCTCTTGTTCTGGACTCCCCTATCCTTGGGAGCCGAGCGTGACTGTTTAGAATATCCATGCCCCTGATGGTTTTATAAACCTCTATAATGTTACCCCTCAACCCCTGAAACTCCAGGGGGAAGCACCTCAACCTAATTAACCTCTCCCTAAAGCTCAAACCTCCAGTCCTGGAACAGCTGAGCAAAACTTTTTGCAGACAATCGAGTTGTATGCAGTATTCTTAAAGTGGCCTCACCAATATCCTGTACAAATGCAATATTCCACCACAACTCCTATACTTAATGCTCTGAATGATTAAGGCAAATGTGCCAAATGTGTTCAGCACCACTGTGTCTACCTGCAACTCCACTTTCAAGGAACAATGTACCTGCAGCCCTATGTCCCTTTGTTTCACAACACACCCCAGGACCTTACCATTAAGTGTATAATTTCTGCCCTGATTTACCTTCCCAAAATGCAAAAGCTAGTATTTATCTTAATTAAACTTTATCTGTCACTCCTTGCCCCATCTAATTGTGGTCTCGTTGTACTTTGAGATAATCTACTACACCACGTTTCTGGTGTCATCTGTAAACTTACGAACGATGGCCCCAATATTCACAACTAAATCCTTTACATAAATGATGAAATGCAGTGAGCTCAGTACTGATTCTTACAGCACACTGCTGCTCACAAGCCTCCAGTCTGAAAAACATCCCTTTTCCTTCAAGCCAATTGTGACGAGCTTCCTCTGTATCCCATGTGACCAAAACCTACGAATCTATCAATCAGAATGAAATACTAACTATGAAGAGAGACTAAGTAGGTTAGGTTTATTTTCACTCGATAAAAGGAGATTGAGGTGGGACCTGATTGAGGTTTTCAAAATCATGAAGGGTATAGACAGCGTGGATAGAGATGAGCTTTTTCCCAGGCTGAAGGATTCAGTAACGAGAGGTTGTGCTTTCAAGGTGACAGGTGGAAAGTTTAAGGGGGATACACGCTGTAAGTACTTCACACAGAGTTTGGTGGGCGTTTGGAACGCGTTGCTAGCAGAGGTGGGAGAGGCAGGCACGGTAGATTCATTTAAGCTGCGTCTGGACAGATGCATGAGTAGGTGGGGAGCAGAGGGATAGAGATGCTTATGAATTGACCGACAGGTTTAGACAGTACATTTGCATCGGCTCAGGATTGGTGGGCGAAGGGCCTGTTCCTGGGCTGTAATATTTCCTTGCTCTTTGTTCTTTAAATGAACATCTTGCTGAAGTCCATATAGACAATGTCTACCAAACTGCCTTCATCAATCTTCTTTGTCACCTCTTCAAAAAGCTCAGTCAAATTAATGAACCATGATTTCCCATGCACAAAGCCATGTTGACTACCCCGATCAGCCCTTGCCTTCCCAAATGTATGTAAATGCTATCCCTCAGACTCCCCTCCAAAAACTTACCCACCACTGACATCAGGCTCACCGGTCTATAGTTCCCCGGCTTTTTGGGTTACTGTTCCCTTTTCTAGTCCCACTGCTCTGCTGCTCAGAACAAATGTTAATTTTACCCAGGTCGGTGATATGGCCGATGATATCAGTCTCAGACTGGGTCAGGGTCAGCTTTTAGAAACAAGTCAGGCTAGTTTCTTTAACCTGTTAACATAGCATGTTTATGACCCAGATGGAAAGATGAAATGGCAATGTGTTTGGGTATTGCAAATATATAATCAATATTTCCCTTTCTACACACACACACACTTTCTCTGCAATTTTAACTTGAAAGAACTTTGTCCAGATATTATTGTAACTCATGACAAAAGGAAAAATTGAGAGATTGTCCAAAATGTGATTCTGCTTCTGAAGATACAAACTGCGAATCATGGAATTTCATCCTGTAACGGTTGGATTATGCTGAATTCCCTTTGCATTAGGCAGTGGGGCATTCCAATGAATTCTGGTCAGGGATCTCCCAAGAGGTGGTACAGTGGCTCAGTGGTTCACACTGATGCTTCATAGCACCAGGGGCTTGGGTTCGATTCCAGCCTTGGGCGACTGTCTGTGAAGAGTTTGCATATTCTCCCTCTGCCTGTGTGAGCTTCTAATGGGTGCTCCGGTTTTCTCCCACAGCTCAACTGTGTAGGTTAGGTGGATTAGTCATGCAAAATTGCCCGTCGTGTTCAGGGATTTCTCATTGAGATGTATTAGTCAGGGGTAAATGTTGAGTGACAGGTCTGGGAAAGTTACTCTTTGGAAGGTTGTTATGGACTTGAAGGGCCTGTTGCAACCCTGCAGGGATTCTATAAAAATAAGAATGGTAACTATGATTGTAGGGCTTTTGTTTTAGCTCGCACACATTGCTGCGATGAGCAATAATAAAGGAGAGAGAGTTCAATACGCCGTTCCTTCTCGCGTTGATTACATTTTCTCCCGCTCTGAGCTGAATCACACAAAAATGTCATCCTCTCCCAAACTGTATCATGTGAGATTTCCTTGTACATTGGGCAAACTATGTCTCCATCACATTCCCTGTTCCATGTAGGTGCATCATTGCTGCTGTCATACTCAGAGCCATACCCTTAGCTGTAAGTGGTATTGGTCAACTTGAAATGTGTTTACATGGACTTGCGTCATTAAAAAATAAAATGTTTAATTTATTCAGAATACCTGTGTTAAAATGAATGCATTTTTAAAAGAAATACCGAAATTGCTGGAAAAGCATGGCAGGTCTGCCAGCATCCAGATGCCTTTTAAGTGTTGTAGTTGTACCAGACTCCACCACTTGCTCTGGCAGCTCATTCCATATGCACACTAACCTCTGTGTGAAATGGTGCCCATTAGGCCTCATCAAAACCTTTCCCCTCTCAATTTCAACCAATGCCCTCTAGTTTTGGACTCACCTAACCTGGGGAGAAACCCTGACTACTCACCCTATCCATGACCATTCTGATTTTATAAATCTCTACTGCTGTGAATTGTGACTCCAATCATCGGATTGGCTGTACTTTCAGTTATCCCCAGCCGAAATTCTGTCAGCCTGTTCTAACATGATGTGATATACCTCTGAAACAGGCAGGACTTCAATCCAGGCCTTCTAGTTCAGCGCTAGGAACACTACCATACTAGTTCAGGAATTATAATCAAATCCAGAGTTCTGGCTCAGAGCCAGGGACATTACCCACTACACTACCATACCCAGGTTTTGGGATATATTTTCGTGCCTGCTTTCAGCTCGGTGTGGATTTATTATAATCAGGTTACCATTAGTGAACTACACGAAACACTTTGTATTCTTAAACAGATGCAAAATGTTTGTCTCAACTGTAGGATGTTGAGTGCACGTGCTGCGCCATCGAAATTAACTATAAACATCTTTAATCGTTATTATCTGTAGTCTGCAATACTAGGGAAATAAATCCTGCAGACACACTCTGCCCAATGAAGGGTCTCAAATACATATTTATTACTGAACACCAGAGACGATGGAAGAGCTTAGTTTCTGGTCCCAAAACACCGATCAGTCTTACCCACCTCTAACGTGTGAGTACCCTCTTCCTAAAACCATGAAATGATACGAGGCCGCTGATTACTCCAGCCTCTCCTCCCCACTGACTGTGTCTGCAATCTGTCCCTCCTCCCCCTACCCACACACGGCAAACCAAGCTCAGGGTTCTTGTGAAAATCAAAACTGGAGAGTGCAGGCATCCTGGCGAGGAGGAGGGTATTTTTAAATTGAAGTGGGGGGGGGGATGTAGCAGTAATATCACACACTGGGCAGAGGGGTGGCAGATGAAGTTTAGTTTGGATTAATGCGAGGTATTCGATTTGATAAATCAAACAAGAGCAGGACCTATACAATTAAAAGTAGGGCCTCTGGCAGTGCTATAGTACAGAGACCAAGGCTGTCAGGTATAATTCTTTAAAATTTGCACCTCATATAGATAGTGTGGTTAAGAACGTGTTTAACACACTTGTCTTCATTGGTCAGACCTCTGAGTATCGGAATTGGGACGTCATGTTGAGGTTGTACAGGATATTGGTGAGACCTCTTCTGGAATACTGTGTCCAGTCTGGTCACCCTGCCCGCTAATTCCATAGGCACACCACCCTGTGGGGGAAAAGGCTGCACCTTAGATCACTTTTAAACGTTCCCCTCTCAGCTTAAGCCTATGTCCTCTAGTTCTGGTCTTCTACGCTTAGAAAATACCTTGGCTATTCACTTTGATATTATTGACCTTGATATTATTCAGCTGGAGAAGGTTCAGAAGAGATTAACCTGGATGTTTCTGGGAATGGAGGAATTGAGCTATAAGGGGAGGCTGGATAGGCTGGGACTTTTTTCAATGGAGAGTATGAGGTTCAGGGGTGACTTTACACAGGTTTATAAAATAGTGAGGGGTACAGATAAGCCGAAGGGCTGCTGTCTTTTCACTAGTGTTGGGGATTCAAAACTGAGGGATATATTAAGGTGCGAGGAAAAAGATTTACAAAAGTCATTAGAGGTAATTATTTTAGATAGAATCTAGCATTTGTGTGGAATGAACTTCCAGAGGAAGTGGTGAAAGCGGGGACAGTTACAATGGTTAAAGAACATTTAGATCAGTACATGGATGACATCAGTTTGGATGGTGCTGTGAGCAGCTGCCCTCTCCCTCCCCCTCTCTGAATGAATCCCTGTTGGTTTTCACCCTCTGCCAATGCCTGTGCAGTGGCGTGTGGAGGCCAGCAGAGGGTGGCATTGCATCACTTTAAGCACCACAGACACTGCCAAACCTGCCCACGCAGGGACACATAGATACACACAGCAATTGTTAGGACATGACGTGAAGCTCATCTGGTAACTTAAATGAAACATAAATAAATGCTCAATCCGCCTCGTAAACTGTTAAAATATGAGGCACAGAGAACTCCCAGAGAACTCTTTAAATAAAAACATCAATTTATTTTTCCACTTTGAAAATGAGCATTTTAAGTTAACTATGCACAATTCTTGGACCCTCTTTCTCTTTACGGTTTATTACCTGACTCCAGCTCTGCAGCAATATATTGTTTCTGGGTCTGCCATCCTCTCATATCTCAGGTGCTTTTAGCTCTCAGTTCAGAACAGCATTCCCTCTCTCTTAAACGTACAGTACATACTTCCAACTTCATCACATTATACCCTGACGAATATAGATAAGTGGAACCTATCCGGATTTCTCTTGCTCTGTGGTTTGTCAATATTTATTCGCTCCGTCTGGTGTGTGTCAGGACTTTCGTTGCTCCATTCACAGCATGTCATCATTCAACCCCGTCCGTGGGAAAATATCAGTATTTCACTTGCTCACACTCGTAAGTGTGGGGCAGGATTTCAGTTGTTTCATGGGGACTGTGATGCTATGACAATCTCAGTGTTTGTAGACGGCACCAAACCTTGAAGAATTGTAAAGTCTATGGAGGACAGTGTGGAACTCTAACAGGACAGTGACACGCTGGTGTCGCATTCAGGTTAATCGCAGTTGGGGATCAATGCAGAGCAGTGTGAGGTGATGTACTGTGGTAGGAAAGACAAGGAAAGACAGTTTAAAACAGGCTGTACCGTAATAAAGGGACTGCAGGAACAGAGGACCATAGATGTTTCTGAGCACAAATTGTTGAAGATATCAGGACAAGTGGGGAGAGCAGTAACTATCACAGATTAGTTTCAGTATCTGAGCTGTTCACAGGGGGAGGTGTAGGAGGGAGTCACCGTGCTCCCTTCCTGGTAGGTGGTGGTGCTGATGTGTTGTGAGCCCACCCTTCTGCCCACCGAGACCGTGGGGATTCCATTTGTACCAGCTCGACATAAAAGGGAGATGGCATCAGGGCCACGGCTTCTAAGTTGTGCCGGGGGGAAACGGAGCTGTCAATGGGTTTCAAGGGAGAATTGCCCTTCACTGAACATTGCTCCTTACTCGGTCGGTGGGACATGGATGTTTCAGAATCTCCACACGAGGTGTCCCTGTCCTCTCCGGCTCCTACCAGGGTCCTCCCAACATGGCGGGAGGAGGGAGGTGAGGGAACGGATATCGGGAACTCCACAACCCGGCTTGGTCCTTTCTGTCCTATTCCAGGCTGTTTCTCCTGGAATGGGAGGAGAGGGTGGGAGTGAGGGTGGGAGTGGGTGGCCCTGCTGTTAGTGCTGGTGCAGGTGGGGATAATTGTAAATGGTGAGGATTTGAGAGGGACTCTGTTGACAGTGTTGTATCCATGCAGTGTAATTGTTGTGGGGGGTAAAGTGGACTGGGTGACAGAGAGAGACAGACAGAGACAGAGACAAAGAGAGAGAGAGGGAATGCTGCAGTGAGAGTGGTGGAGCATGAGCCTTGTTCGGGGGTCGGTGCTATAACAGATACACAGCGAGTGTGAGGGAGCAGAGAGAACACGGTGACCCTTATCCTGATAGAGCGGGGAAGGTTATTGAAGCTTGTCCTGTATTGCTGGGCATTTCTTCAGACCGCAGATACTGCACTGAGCTGGGTGGTGAGCTCAGACCATGCGCGGTGGGTCTGGTGACTCCCTCTGGGAAGAGAATGGTCCCCCTCTGTACTAGCCCATCCACCGTGCCCTCCATGCCCCTGTCGACAAACCGTGGTGTAATTACCCCATATCTGCCATGCTTGGGGTAAACTGTGAGGGCAGCTCCAAACAGAGGAAGCTCAACCGTGTGCCCAATGGCCTTTTAAAGATGGCACCAGTGTCAGGGATCTTGGAATATCCAGTAGTTTCTGGGCGATGGTGAGTACCTCCAGCCATGATGGGTGGGAGAATCGGGATGGTATTGAATGAGAGGGACACCATGGGGTGGGGTGGGTAGTTAATGAGGTGAGTTCGATAGGATAGCACCAGGAAACTAGCTCAGCCTCGTGAGGATAATCCCTCTGTCACACTCAATGGAACTGCCACTGAGATAAATTATTGTTAGATTCAGCCCAATGAATCAAATACTCTGCTGATCCTAGAACCAGATACAAAGCTGTAGAACAAATATTCATACAAAATTCTGCATCATCTGAACTCCTACCAATATTCTTTTCACCTACCATTCCTGGAAACACTGGCTTATGTTACAGGATGCTATTTAAATATTTTCATTTTAGCATTCTGAAACCTGGGAACACATCCTTCCATAATACTGTCTCTCAGTCTCCCCTCTCTGTCTATTTCCCAAACCCCTCCCATTTTTTATTGTTTAAACTGATTCCTCCTCCACCTCTGTCTCTCTATGGCAGTGATTTTCACACCGACAGCACCCAATTGTCAGGGCACAATGGAGAGATGGAGCTGGAAATGAATGAGCTGTCACTTCCAACATGGGCGGCAAGTTTCCCCACACTGGGCAGGGGTCTAACACAGCGTTACTGAGCAATGCACGGGGGTGGGGTACACAGTGCTACATGCTGGGAGCGTAACTGATCCTGGTTTACAGATCAATGCACTGGGGTGGTGTACACAGTCCTACATGTTGGGAGGGCAACTGCTCCTGGTTAACAGATCAATGCAATAGGGTGGTATACACAGTCCTACATGTTGGGAGGGTAACGACTCATACGTTATAGATCAAGGCACTGGGGTGGTATACACAGTAGTACATGCTGGGTGGGTAACTGTTCCTGGTTTACAGATCAATGCAGTGGGGTGGGGTACACAGTCCGACATGTCAAGAGGGTAATTGCTTCTGGCTGACAGATCAATGCACTGGGGTGGTATACACAGTCCTACGTGCTGGATGGGTAACTGCTCCTGGGTTACAAGTCAATGCATTGGGGTGATGTCCACAGGCTTACATAATGGGATGGCAACTGCTCCTGGTTTGCAGTTCAATGCACTGGGGTGGGGTGCACAGCTCGACTTGCTGGGAGGGTAACTTCTGGGTTACAGAACAATGCACTGGGGTGGTGTACACAGTCCTACATGCTGGCTGGGTAACTGCTCCTGGTTTACAGATCAATGCACTGGGATGGTGTACATAGCTCTACATGCTGGGAGGGTAACTGCTCGAGGTTTCACAGATCAGTGCACTGAGGTGGTGTACACAGTAATACATGCTGGGAGGGTACCTTCTCCTTGTTTACAGAGCAATTCACTGGGGTGGAGTGCACAGCTCTACATGCTGGGAGGGTAAGTGCTCCTGGGATACAAAACAATGCACTGGGGTGTTGTACACAGTCCTGTATGCAGGGAGGGTAACTGCTCCTGGTTTATAGATCAATAGTCTGGGGTGATGTACACAGCTCTAAAAGTTGGGGGGCAACTGATCCTGGTTTACAGATCAATGCAATGGGGTGGGGTACACAGTCCTAGATGCCGCGAGGGTAATTGCTCCTGGTTTACAGAACAATGCACTGAGGTGGTGTATACAGACCTACATATTGGGAGGGTAAATGCTCCTGGTTTACAAATCAATGCACAAGGGTGGTGTACACAGTCCTACATATTGGGAGGGTAACTGCTCCTGGTTAGCAGATTAATGCACTGTGGTGGAGTACACAGTCCTACATTCTGGGAGGGTAACTGCGACTGGAGTACAGATCAATGCCCTTTGGGGGGGAGGGGTGTTCGCAGTCCTACATGCTGGGACGGTAATTGCTCCTGGTTTGCTGATCAAAGCACAGGGGTCATGTACGCAGCTCTACATGCTGGGAGGGTAACTGCTCCTGGTTTGCAGATCAATGCACTGGGGTGGTGTACACAGCCAACACGCTGGCAGGGTAACTGATTCTGGTTTACAGATCAATGCAATGGCGTGTTGTACACAGCTCTACATATTGGGAAGGAAACTTCTCTTAGTTCACAGATCAATGCACTGCGGTGATGTATATTGTCCTACTTGCTGGGAGGGTAACTGCTCCTGATTCAATGATGAATGCACTCGAGTGATATACACAGTCCTACGTGCTGGGAGGGTAAGTGCTCCTGGTTTACCGAAGACTGCACTGGAGTGGTGTACAAAGCCCTACATTCTGGGAGTGTAACTGCTCCTGGTTTACAGATCAATGCACGGGGGTGTTGCACACAGTCCTGTAAGCAGGAAGGGTAACTGCTCCCGGTTTACTGATCAATACTCTGCGGTGGTGTACACAGCTCTACATGCTGTGGATCTAACTGCTCCTGGGTTACAGATCAATGCACTGGGGTGATGTACATAGTCCTACATGCCGGGTGGGTAACTGCTTCTGGTTTACAAAACAATACACTGGGGTAGTGCACCCAGACCTACATGCTGGGAGGGTAACTGCTCCTGGGTTACAGACAATGCACTGGGGTGGGGTACACAGTCCTACATGCTGCGAGAGTAACTGCTCCTGGTTTACAGATCAATGCACTGGGATGATGTACACAGCTCTACATGCGGGGTGAGTAACTGCTCCTGCATTGCATGTCAATGCACTGGAGTGATATACACTGTCCAATATGCCGGGAGAGTAACTGCTCCTTGTTTACAGGTCAATGCGTTGTGGGGGGAGGAGGGGTGGGGTGTACACTGTCCTACATGCTGGGAGGGTAATTGCTCCTGGTTTTCAGATTAATGCACTGGGGTGGTTGTCAGAGCTCTACACGCTGGGAGGGTAACTGGTCCTGGTTTATTGATCAATGCAATGAGGTGGTAAACACAGCTCTACATACTGGGAGGGTAACTGCTTTTAGTTTATAGATGAATCCTCTGGGCTGGTGTACATTGTCCTACTTGCTGGGAGGTTACCTGCTCCTGGTTTGCAGATCAATGCACTGGGATGGTGTACACAGTCCGACGTTCTGGGTGGGCAAATGCTCCTGGTTTACAGATCAATGCACTGGGGTGTTGTACACAGTCCTACATCATGGGAGGGCAACTGCTCCTCTTTTGCAGATCAATGCACCGGGATGGGGTGCACAGCTCTACATTCTGGGAGGGTAACTGCTCCTGGGATACAGAACAATGCACTGGGGTGGTGTATACAGTCTACACACTGGGAGGGTAACTGCTCCTGG